>NW_017672752.1:68142-127775 GCF_001879085.1 Nicotiana attenuata | reverse complement strand
TATATATATATATATATATATATTTTGAATCCCTTTCACATTTCCCAATACGTGTACGCAAGGTAGCACAGACATAACCATCATGAAATAAATTTTGTCAAAAAAGGAAGCGATTACAGACTAACTATTTCCACCTTATATACTTATGAAAATAGTATGAGAATGAGAAGTATCTCCATATGCATCTTGGAGAGTTATCCATGCTTTATAAGTTACTAATTGATCTTATCGGACAAAATTGAACTCCAAATTGGATAAGGTTAAGCTAGCTAAGCGTTATAAGTATAACATATCACAAGTTTATTTATGGCCTACTATCTAATTCTCACTCACAACTAGTGTTATACACTAAATAACATTAATTTACTATAATAGTTCACTGATTACAATTTATATATAATGCATTTCATGTATTTATTAGGTTTGTGTAAACACAAGTATGCCTAACGGGTCGTTTGGTTGAGAAACAAGTTATCCACTGATTAATCCAAAATTTGTTACCCCATCCTCCCATAGGGATAAAAAAACACTACTATCCCGGAATAACTAATCCGGAAATTAGTTATACCACGATTTTATCCCAACCAAACATGAGATAAAAATCTATCTCAAATTTAATTTCGGAATTAATTATCCCTTATCCCTCGTACCAAACGAGCCCTAAGTTTTTTACTTATTCCACCCTTACAAACTTATATGTTTCTTAAAGCGCAATATGGCAAGGCTCAGGCAGCACCATTCTCAGGCTCTACTTTTGAGATGAAAACTGGAGGCACGCACAAATGTCATGAAAAAAGGGCAAAAAAGATTGTAATAATGATAAGAAATGAAGACCAAAAGTTCAAACCTGACCTCCTATGATCTCCTTGTTACTAATACATATCAACACATCAATTGTGCCTCAATTCCAAACTAATTAGGACACTGTTTACTTCACTACATTCGCCCTTTTGGACATATTTCATTCAATGTGTCACAGAATTTATCATATCACGAGTATTCTAATACTGAAGGTCAACTTACCGTGACCGCCGACTACGTAAACCTCATCTAAATCCGAATTTAATGGAAAAAAGCATGTGGATATCCTTTTTATTGCCTTCTCTTGGACTTCCAAGTCAAAGAACATGCATTTCAATTCATTCTTGCTTAACAAAACTCAAAGGCTAATGAATGATGACACTAGAACAAGTTTATGACCTGTGACTAATAAATCAACAATGCAATTTGTCAGAAAAATTATAAATCCTTGAGGTTAACATCCAAGTAGCAGGACAAAGAAAGAGAAGAATATCATTGCAGCTCATACACAACTACCAAGATTCACAGACCACAAAAAGGGAACGAAAAGCATACAACTTGGCACATTGGCACTCACTACACTAAATCTCATCTAGAGAAAAGGTATCTGAAACCGCTAAAAATGGGAACTACAACAAATAATTAATAACATTGATTTCTTAAAGAGAGAACAAATGTGAAAGTTCTGAATTACCAGAAGGTACATTTGACAGTCAATCGCCAATCGTCCATTTGCCAAGCCCTTGATAATTCATGTTGGCAGCTTTCAGACTAGCATGGACAGAAACAACTTGAGAGCATGCTCTGTGCAGACCAATAAAAAATTCCTCTGTGGCTATCTCAAAGAGAACATCTTGGTGGAACACTGAGAGCAGCTTGTCCCACTTGATTCTTTTCTGTGCAAAATTCACTTTTGCAGCTCAAAATTTAACTTGAGGTAAAGTTCGATGCTGGCACCTTCCTGGAAACTAGTAGAAATTTAAAAAGCAAGAGTTCAGCCTTCTGGCATAGCAATATATCCACATTAAGTCTAGGGCATTCCAACTCATATTAAATAAATAAAATGAAAGTGATAAGAATTTTTGGAGGACTATACTGTAATAATAGGTGGCCAAATTAGCTAAGTTAAAATGAACGGTAAACTAAGGTATGTACTTGTGTTGCAACTGAAAATGGGATCAGGATCCCATCAGTTGGCTACTAAATAATCTGGTAAACAAGGATTTTGCTTTCACCTGGGGAGCCTCTCATTTTTTTTATGAGTTCAGTTCCAGACAGCATTTTACATGTGATGCTCAGAAGAATGTTTTTTTTCTTCTCTTCTCAAGTATTAGGGTCACGTCATTAAAGGGAATTATGTAAAATACTTTATGGCCCAGGAGGGGAAAAACTTGGAGAACAGCTTGCTTCAAAAACTTTACCAGCCCTGACATACTATGCTACTACAGTGATGATTTAATATCATCCAAAAGGTCTAGTCATCCCAGGTGTTTGTAAGTTTAGTCAAGTATTAGACTTTCTTATACCAGTTTCATAATATTAAAGAGTGGACATGAAGTCAAAAACCAGAGAGATACTGATTCACAGAACTATCAATCTACAATATGTACCGGTTGAAGGAGATGTAGATAAATGGATAGTCCACACCTTTCCACCTTGCTAACTGAACTCAAAAAGGAGCCTCAAGTGATTCATCCCAGACATCTGCACTTCCATTGGAGGCATCCTCTGCATCTTCCTCCATTGAGAGTCTAATATATTCTCTGTGTGCAAAGCGGTCCCACTCAGTCAAATTCGGGTTCTCACGCTCCTGGAACAAAAAGAAAAATCATGTTAATCCATTGGTAAGAATGATGAAGGAATGTAGAACAGCCTCCTTTACTTATTAATCAAACATTAACTTTTCAATTACCTGACGTATTAGGAACGGGTCGCGAGTTTCAAATGCCATGAACTTATTGAGGTTAAATAGTATATTGAAAACACTGCCGGATAACTTATTGCCCTTCAAGTCATGTAACATAAAATAACTTTCATCCTGCAAGTAAGGAAAATTCAGTGCTATGTATCATTCTTGAAAATTAACCAAGATGGTACAAATTAAAACAGCTGTAGATTACATATCGCACATCAAGTCAAACAATACAGAGTTGAATAATGGCATTAATTATTTCGATTGAAAAAGAAAACGGCAACTTCTTTCCCAAACTAATCATGACTGTTGCGTTTCTAATCTCCAAAGGACCATTGACTAAGAAATTACTCAGCACATTGGTTCACTAATTCACCATCAAGAAGATAAAATCTGACTGTCAACCTCCCACCAGACAGCTTAAAAAGAAATACAGTTCACTAACTTTAACTTATGCATTATCTTCTTTCACAGAAAAGACCATTCAGAGAATGCAACTTACAAACTTCAACTTAGGTACCAAAAGGGGTCAACCAGAAGTGTTCTTTCATTAGAGAAGAAAAGCATTAATCTGATGAATATGTCACAGCATGTAAAGGACACAACAGATAAAGACATCACCTGTGAAAAAAGAAAGATTACCTCTGGACTAATCATGTCGACCATCTGGCACAATATATCCTCAAAAAGCACTGGTTCTTGGCCCATGCATTCCATTCTATGCAACTGCTCCTCATAAAAAAATTGCATTTCATTCCTAGTCAGAACACCGTTTCCATCCAAATCTATGCATTTGAACCTGCCCATAAAATAAATTGAGATATAGAAAAGAAAGGCGGTGTCATATGTGAGTCTGTGCATGTCTCACAACAATACGATTGACTATTTTTCTGAAGGGGACTCATCATTCTATAATGACATTACTTTGCCTAAATTCTTAGCAGCAATGAACTGAATTCAAACAATACTAATGCAAAACACAATCAACTAAACGGCCTTCCCTGACTGTCACGATAATTCCTGATAGAAATACTCTTAATTATCAAAATACAACAAACCAGCAATTTGACTTCCAGCCCATAATAATTAATATTATCTCGCCAACTATGATGAAACTAGAGACAACACAGCAATGCTTGCATACACAAATAAGTCAGTCTAATCAACCAAGAAAAGCTAAAGAGCCACTAACAATGTTAGCAGAAAAGACGATTAGGAAAGAAGACAGATAAGTTTGGATGACTAGACCAGCTTCCTTTTTTGGGTACTGTGGACACAGAAATCAGAGATACCTTGACGATACTGCAGTACCAGTTTGAAGACTGAAATATCAATGTCCATAATTAATTTATTTTGGGGTGTAAAATGTTGGACGTATATGATAGAGACACATTAGTTGACTTATCAGTTCCCTAAATATTGAGGGAGCTTGACTAATCTACTATGTAAAATTCTGCACCTACAGGGGTCCACAAAAGTAATAAAAATGACCTTACTAATCTGAAAAGGTACTCTGTGTACTCAAATCTTATGTTTTCAGCAAGTAAATTGGTTTTCCAGTAAATAAATGGGTAAGTAATTGGATCTCCAATAATTCTACAGGTTATAAGCTACCACAGTCGTAAATATTTCAATACACCTTTGTTCCATAATGTCTCAGATGATTTCTTCCCATCTGTCCAAACTTTGGTGGACATAGTTAGTTACCTGGTACCTATTGTCGATGGGAGGTACAAGTATCCCGTGGAATTAGTCGAGGTGCGCGCAAGCTGGACCGAACACCATGGTTATATAAAAAAAAACGACGTCTTTGATCCACATCTCATTAAAATTGGACCATCATTTTTTTTTTTTTAGGGGAGGGGGGTAGGGGGTGGGGGGGGGTAGGGAAGACGTTGCTTCTATACTCATAAATGGGTGAGACAAAAGCAGTTGAATTATCATAAAATTTTGCAACCTATGTGAATTACTTCATACATCTTAGATGCATTTCGATTAGAAATGTCTAGTTCTGGTTTTTCTCCTAGAAAAAGAGGAGAAAGCTAAGATGGTTGCGGTTTTGTTTTGTTTTTATTTTTTCCCCCGCCTTTCCAGAAAACAAATGTATTGTTTGGATTTAGGTCTGGAAAACAGCCCTTTGGCTATTTTATCTCCGATAAAACAAAAAAAATGCAGAACAAAACAATTGCTGAAAACAAACAGGGCACAGAATTTAAGTGCAACAAATACATAATAGAACTAGAAGTAGGTAATTTGCAAGCAAAACCTTGTTCATACTCGTCATATCCTGGTTAGCACAAGCATATTAGTCTTACGAACAATAATAATATCATATACTTCCAACTTCCAAGTACCAGCATATTTGGTGCTCCTAATGCTATTAATTATTGGAGAGCCGATTTTATAGCCTAAACGAGGGGCGGATGTAGTATATGCTCAACGGGTTCAATTGAACCCATAACTTTCGACGCGGAGTAAAAATTTATATGAAAAAATTCATTAAAATTGCAAAAATAGTAGATATGAACCCATCACTCAATAAATTAGGAAGCAGAATACAGAAGGAATCCACTAATCAACTGCAGTCATAAAATTGACATGGATAGTTGGAATCAGTTCCTTCATAAAGAAAGAACATTAGTAACATAATCTCCGCTTAGCAGGAAAAAAAAATTCACAGTAATGATGTAAAGAGACTTGAATTCTCCATCTCCATCAAAAAAGATCCAATTGCTCCACTATAAAAGAATCAGGAGGAAAGTTCAAATTTTCATGGAGCTTGAAAAAGTGTTTCGTGTTAATCCTGAAATTTACCAGTATTCAAGACCAGGCTCTGATGTTTTATCCTCCTCCGACAATATAAAGTAAACAAAATCTTCATAACCCATCTTTCCTTCAACTTTACTTGTAAACTTCCTTGGAACCTGACAAAAACATTTTTTTGATCAGGTAAATTGTATTAATCAAAAGGGAGAGAACTCCCGTATACAGGAAGTATACCAAAAAGTAGAGAATTTACATCAGAACATGATTCTCTACAAAAGACGCCCAATCTTCTATACAAGTAGGGGCTATACAAGTAGGAACCTGACAAAAACATTACAACATGCTAATCCTCTGTGTGCCGTTCCACTTTTGTTGGATATCCCTTACGGGACAAAAGAAAATTAAAACATGAACTCCTTATAATGTGATAAACAAGCATTCCCAAAAGTACAACAATTTATTCATTAAAGCAGGCAAGGCAAATTGATAAGTGACAAACAGAGTACAAGGAAGACTCCAACCTGAGAAAATATTCTATCAACAATCCTGTATGTAAGGGCATGGTTGCCATATCGAATGAGGTTCTCTTTATCAATCAGAAAATCATGATCCGTATCGAGCTCCCAAAACTTGCAATATATCACGTAGAAGTGTTCGTAAGAGAAGTACCTGCGGCAAAAATAAGATGCTCAATGACATGGCAGATATATTTGCTTGAACGGCAAGAACTTGACCAATGTTATCAGGGTAATGTCAAGCCAAAGTCAATAGAACAAACTCTAAAAGGTAAGTAAAGAAAGTAGCAGAATGTTTGACTTAGTTTCTATGAGAAGCCAGAGTTTCAAAGTAATCTGCAAAACATTGTGATGTGCTTTTGCAATGGTTATCTCCCAAAATGGATCTGCTAATCATGTGATGTATAATGCATTTTTTCTCTCTTCTTTCTATGACTAGTCAAAGAAGTACAATTTCCTAGCACCACCATTTGCCACATAAACATGCATAATTAAATCATGTGACATAGACATTTTGATGTGTACAAGGCAAAGAAACAAGGACAGACCACATCAAGTGGCATAACAGAAGTGAATCTCTAAAACTTCCCAAAAAGAAGAAAACTGTGAACTTTTTCATGTCTATATTAAGTCAATCCCATTGCAATGATATTTACCTAAGGACCTTGTTAATATCTTCTTCTTCATCCGCATGTTGCATTGCAGCAATTAGGTCTGAACGCTTCAGCTCCCTGAGGGTAAGTTGACCATTACCCAATCTATTCACGTAGAAAAATATTCTGTATATTACAGTTTCAGCTGGCCAATGCAAGAAAATTAACTGTTAAGATAAGAGTAAAATAGTTTGTAACCCCTCTATGTTACAAACAGGTATTTAAATACGATGTATCATTCCAACTGTTAAGAAAGAAAAAAAAGACTATCTACTCCATTCCTAATGGTCCCAAACCAAGAAAGCTGACAGAACCCCGCAAAAAAGGGTGACGCGTAAAAGGGTTAGCTAATCTAGTTTGAATGGGACTCCTTTAGAGAGAGCAGCTAAAGGAAATTTCAAGTCTTAGACGAGAAAGCTTTGCCGAGGAATTAGAGTTCTCGTGCTTGATGTACCAAAAGACCAAAAAAGGTAATTAGATCTTTTATTGTCTCTCTTCTCCGCCATTAGGCATGGGGGATGAGTAACACAGCATACTTCATTCAACATATAGTTGCCTCAAAAATACTGTCCAGTTCATCAGAGAAACTCACACCTCACAAATTAATCTAGCACTGAAACCAAAAAACTATACCAAACTGAGGACCTGTAGCACTTTTAGTTATCTGCTTTCGTTACATGTAATGGTCCTCTCAAGAAAGAAGATAGGGATGTCTAATAGAACAGCTCATGTAGGACAGTGGTTATATACATACCACAAAACATCGTCAAATTAAGGGCACAAAGTTCCGCATGCGACGTCAAAATATATCAAATTAATAGAGGGCATCAGCAACTAATACAGTATAGCATTTAGAAGGTACCATATCGCTCTTGAAATTCAGGTGTGCTCCGTAAGAACTCTAACCCAGGATGTGTTGCCAAAAGCTCTTGAAGCACGGGCTTGAAATCATCCTACAATCAAATTGGTTGAAGTTTCAATTGGAACAAGGAAAAAACAGATCTAGTAATCTAAAAATATTCTCCGTGTAATCATGAATCAGACCAAATCTTTAGCTCTTTCGGATAGGACAAGTAAGAAACTACAAAGTAATTATAACAAGTCACTCAAACAAATAACAAACAAAGTAGAGAAAGCACCTGTGTCAGGTGTTTGAGATCTGGCTGCTTCAAGATTGTGTAAATCTGGGTTGCTATATCTTTTGTCAACATGTTTCCGTTGACCCAATAATCAACAAAGGCATCCCTACAGCCATGTTAAGCAAATAGCATCAGCAAACTACTTGAAAAAAAGTTCCAGACATTGTGAGAAATGAATTAACACTAAATGCTCAGGTATACTCTGCATTACTAGTACCCTACATCCGCTGTCACTTCCGAGTTTCTCTTTTTAAGTGTTAGTAGTTACAAATAAACATGGGAGAAGGTGTTATAAGTTTGCAAAGCAAAGAGTTACAGATACAGACCAAAAGGAGCTGTCTTAACTGGAACTGTCGAAAACAACAGACAAACCCATTAAGTTAATGAGAAATAAAACTCCTATGAAATAATTCCTCCCTTACACAAAATCTATTAAGTTCTGTCATAAAACCTCTGCAAAGACAAACTACAACATTCAGGAAAGAAGCTAGATTTCAAATATAATCAACTATAACTAGCACAGTAACTATAACAAAAAATTGAGCTTCTGAGTGAAGGGAGCTTACTACAATAGTATTAAGTCACTCAAACTATCAAAATATATAGAAGGATATATCTACTCAAGGAACTGTATTATATATCAAATAGAAGGACGTTACCGGAGGTCGAAAAGACATATAGAAGGATGAAAGGAAGAAAAGGATGCCCTTAATCCCAACATTTTCATTCATGTTCCAAAGGTGCAGATGACCTTCTAGGAATTAACCAGAAACAGTGAACGAATCATCTTGAGAATTGAGAAGAAAGAATACCTTGTTATGATGCCCGTTCCATCAACATCAATCTTCCTAAAAAGAGCCCTTGAGAAGAACGACGGCAACTTGCATATTTCCTTAGTAATTGGTTTAATTTCTAACAACCCAAGGAAAAATAAGTTATATGGAATGTCAAACACAAGCTTGAATAATAAATCAAATCATGTAGGGCCGACGGCGGCCCATATAGCTAGCATAAATAATTATAAACTACTCTTTATACATGATCCAGCTTAGTCTTAAGCCTACACTTGGTTTCCAGTCCAACCACAGCCCCCCCCCCCCCCCAACTCACAAATTGTAAACCATATTGAGAATTTCAGCACTAAACAGACTCAGATATGCTGTAATTAGTTCCAAAAACTAGTCAGAATCAGATATATGAATCTTCTACATAAGTTGCTTGATTTGGGCTTATTTCATTGCAATACTAAATAATTGGTCTTTAAGGCGAACTGAGAGTTCTCTAAACTAAAGGTCACTTCTCTCCGTGACATCTACAGACAAACATCGGACCTAATATAAGTGTAACAACAATAATAAAGCATTAGTCCCTACTACTTTAATAGCCTATATGGATCTTTTGCTTCCATTACAGGTAGATAGAAAAAATCACCGAATATCATTGCCTCTACTGGATTGGAATTTGAACCATTTTCTCAATGGACTTCATTCCATTTTATTCTATTCTTAGTTGTGCCATGCTGAGTTTGCCTCTGTGGATCTAATCTTAGGTCTATCCCGGCCCCTTTTTGCATATTTAACAATAATAATATCGCACATATGGACCAGTCTATTTGGAAGATTATGTAAGACAACAATATAAGGCAACGTACTCTCATTTTTTTCCACTATAAAATTTTTTACTAAGGAAGTTAACGATAAAGAAAAAAAGAATTTTTAGTAAAGAAACACCGCAAAAGTACTGGAAATATACATAAACTTTGTATACTTGATCCCTTTTATTTGTGTAAGGAGTCTGAACATTCTTCTTACACCAAAAGTACAAATTGTGAAGGATATCTTAACTTTTATATAGAGATACATTCATTTTCCTCATAAAGCGTCTATGGTTTCTTTCTACATTGTCCAAACTACACAGTAAGGAATAGTCTTCCAATATTACCTCTATTTTTCTTTTCATATCCTCTACCCCTACCAGCTGACAAAGTCTATTTTGGATCACTGGACTCCATATAAATTCAAAAACAGTGTAAAGTTTCCGTGTATGTCTGCAGTGCAGAAGAAAATATTTAACTAATTGACTATGTTCTTCACAATGGTAGCATCTGCCACCTACTGCAAAGATTACAATCTCTTCTCTAAAGAGTTTCTTGTATTAAGCAATCTTCGTGTAACTTCAGTTGCACCTTTTGTCGGATGTGATCATTTCTAATATTACAAATTTGGTATGACCAATTTTTTACAATAAGTTCTTGTATGATCATCTTAATATCTGGATTCTACAACAATCATCCTATGAGGCCTAACAATTTCCCATATAATATTGGTGGTCTCACAACCGTTTCATAAAACTTGTCACTTTGTTAGGTATTTTCCTATCACATACCACTCACATTACTCCTCTAGTTTTTTATCAGGACACATTACTCCTCTATTTCAACCATTCCATATCATTTCTGTGTTACATCTTCAACTACCATGTCATTCCCCTAAAAGACTGAGCCTATCCCGGTGTCTGTACTAGAAAACATTTTGGTGTCAAGAAAAGAAAACATTTTGTTCTAAAAGATTTCCCTGCATTAGGTATATCACAATCCAGTCTAGTCTCACTTCAAATCTTAATAAGGTTGAACTTGTGCATATATTTTGTCTTATTTTGCAGTCTCCAACAAATTTTGTAGCACCCTAAGAATTTCAATAAATTACTCAAAGATATCTATTAATTGTTTTAAGGGGGCATGTAACTTCACAATTCTGTAGGTTCTATGCATTTAATAAGAATTTATTTCATTAAAAACCATAATTACAGATCTTATAGCATTTGTTGGAGAGCCAACAAAAGAATGATAAGAGAATTTGGTAAAAGGCCTCAAAAAACAAAAAGGCATATTCTGGAAGACTGGAAGATAATGAGATACTACAGAAACTCTCATATTAAACCTAAAAGGATATACACATATCCATACTCATCTCAAAGTCAATAAGAAAGCAACACCCCCCCCCCCAAAAAAAAAAGGAACCTTACCATGCATTTGTAGTCCATCCATGTGACCATAGAAAAATTGGTTTATTCTAAACAAGCAGCGTTCCTTCAATTCATTCGGAGGTGGACGGCCATTTTGAAAATAAAACTGCTATCATCATATGCATTTGATCAAAAGGAAGAAAACGTCACAACCTGTCTGTGCTCAAAAAGAAAGAAAAAACATCACTCTGAATTAGTTTTGCAACACTTCCATACCTGTGGTATTTGCTCTTTAACAGGCTCGTTCACTAATTTCAGAGGAGAACCTAATATAGAGGGGCCTGCCCTATGTCTTGTTGTTCGCGGTGAACCAGATGAGCTTCTCGGGGAAAGTGGAGGGGTACTTCCAGCGGGAAACATAGACGGCAAAGAACTGCTTGCAGCAACATTTGTGCTAGAGGAAGTTCCAGTCACATTCAAGGGACCACCACCCTTAGCATTATCAAGCAAAGATTTCACCTGCATGTATAGTGAAAATAGATTACTTTCCATTTGCCAATCAACTGAGATCAACAACAATGTTTATCAGAAACAGAAAAAATGCATATTCATCGCTTCGGTTTGCAATAATGCAGGGCAGAGTGCTCTTCTAAAACGAAACATCATATGTTCCCAGAACTAAAAAAAATCAACATGTAAGCTCAATAATTATCAGGTCCTATGTTCCATTCGTAAAACCTCAGACTCGTGTAATGCTGGCTCAGAACAATAGCTTGGCAGAGTAACTTTTCAAAAATATATTATTCCAGCTGAACATCCTCAAGCATAATATCACTATTATTCATCACCAGTGGTATAAAAATTTCACGAAGAGTCTCCATTAAACCAAAGCACCAGCACATCTCCATCATCCTAGGAAAGCTTCTTAGTGACAGTAGTTCCATGAACACACAGAATTAATTTTCATCGAATGCAACAAGTTGTTGCAGTCCTATATGCATACTATCAAGTTCCGAGCATTGTTTGACTCTTTTTTGAGACTTGAGAGTGAGCGATGTTAGACTCTTGTTGGTAAAGAGCAAGAGCCGGCTAAAAAAAAAAAAGCAACACAATTGATCCAAGAGAGCCCAGACATGTACTTTTTGTCAATAAAGAAAAAGTGGATAAAAGAACTCCGAGAAAGAGCTCAAAATTGCAACAGACTATTGAAATCTTTCTTCTTCACTTTACACAAAAAGGTTTACATATCTTCATGGCGCCTTCTAATCATTCCTCACCCTAGGGGACTTGATAACACATTATACTCCACATGATACTTCGCTCAACACAAAATAATTGACATTCTCATGAAACAAACGTATTATAGTTGTTAGAATCACTTCTGAGATACGTATAAGATAGATCATATAGTAGCGTATTATGATACAGTAAGCCACTAACTTGAACTGCTTTCTAAATTTGGAAAAACTTTAACATAAACTTCACATCTACACTTGATAATAAACTTTTATAGCCATACAAATATTATCGCACATGCAAATGTTATGAAATGTTTAATACCACAAGTTTAGAAAATCGTATAGCCACACAAATGTTAAGCCATGTTTAAGACCACAAGCTTGAAAGTTTTTCTTCCTTTCTTAAACTCCATACCAAGTCAAACTATGCTGCATCAACTGCAATGGAAGAAGTACCATTTTTGACTGATTACCAACTAATGTTTATCAATATATTTACCTGTAATTACCTAATAATTGACCTGATTGCATGAATATTTTTAACACCGAACTTAAACTCATTGCAATTTCAAAATCTAGTCCTTAATACAGCAAAATACAGTACATTATCAAAATTTGGGCACTGTGGAACTACCTTAGAAGTAGTGATGGGGAGCGAAAGCCATTGATCAAAAAGCCTCTGAGCATAAGGATTATCTTTGATAGCCAAAGGTGAAAATTCAGGAAGCTGCAATAATTCGGCATCGAGGCTCGCTATATCAACAACTAAATCCACATCCATTGTGACTTTCTAACTAAGCAATGAAATCAATCCAAATCCAAATCCTTAGATCTTCTAGAACTTTCTTTATCATTCAAACAAACCCTAAAAATGAACCAAAACGAGCTCTTAAAATAGCAGCTCTTACATCACCACAGCTTTGGCTGAATATAAAGTATCGATTTTGATTTTTGAAGAATGTGAAAAGCGATTTTTTGAATTGAGAATTTCTTCTAGATCGTTATGGATTTTCTGAATCTGAGATGAGATTGTATGAGTAGAAATGGATTGTAGGAATTGAATTGGATTTGCAGATCGGAGAAAGAGAATTTACAGGTCGAAACCCTTGAAGCCAAGTAGTGTGTGTGTGTGTGTGTGTGTGTGTGAAGGAGGTATACAAAATGCAGTGTTAAGTAGTGTAATAATGTAATATCTTTCTTTAATTGTTTACTTCCTCACATTCCAATTTTCTTTAATTTGTCACATAGTTTGATTCATAAAATTTATTGTATTAACATAACATAACATTTGTTGGTTATAATATTTTTAAAACTTATAACCTTAAGCATGACAGTAAACTTTCTTTCAAGTATATACTTTTTAAACTTTCTTTCAAGTATATAGAGATGTATTAACTTGTGTGTTATTCTTTTTTGAGTGTTGAATATCGGACAGATCGCTCGTATGAACCGATCCAATCCATTTAGAAAAAATAAAGATATAAGGTTTTGAGAAATTAAAGAGGTAGAAGTTACAAAATAACACGACTATTTTTATTTAATGGTGAAATAGATTTCATTATCGAAGGACTCTCTATTTTTTTCAAAAAAAAAGAAGAAGAAAACAATGTCAATTTCTCTCCATAAATAATCGTTCTCTAAAAACAAAAACACATAAGAGGGGAAAGACATCTAATTTGTGGATATAAACTTTCTTTCCTAATGAATTGATGTTCGACTTGGGGCAACTTTTCGGCGGTGAGTTCAACGATTCTTCCGCTATATATAAAAAAAAGGTACACAACTTGTTGTTCTCCTCCCTAGATTTAATCTAACATTGGTATCAGAGCCATTGGTTGTGTGTTTTGTTACTTTTGAATACACTGTCGAATATATATATCGTCTCTCTGGTTTGTATATCTATATCTGATTACAAATTTTGTTTGACATGAAAGCCAATTCTGGAAAAAAAAATTAAAAAAGAATGGTGTCGAAATCTGGTTTTGATAATAAGAGATTAAAATACAAAACTTTTTCTTTAAGTCTTTTAAAAACGGCCGATCGAAGTAGTTTGCCGAATCGAAAGATTTAGAATACCGACAACAAAATTCTTTTAATGCCTGACTGTATTACCATCTGTGTGGTCATTTGTTGGACACCAATTAAAGAAAATATTGTTTTCCATGTATTTGAAAACTAGTGAGAAGAAACTTTTGAAAGGCCATGTTGCCTTTTTCATTATAAACTTTGAGTTTTCTTCAAAGTTATGATACTTGACTATTCTTTGATGACTTTGCTATATTTTTGCCACATTTTGGCGAAACTTTAGTTGTCAAAGAAAGCGATGGCAAAAATATTTTTATTGCTTACAAACTATTGAAAACTTCCTCAAAAAAATTCTTTTAACTTCATTAACTTGGCTAATGGAGAATTTATTTTATAATTGAAAAGAACAAAAGGAAGAGATTATTATGAGTTTTCATTGGAACATTGACATACTGTTTGTTTACATTTTTTGTTCCGATGAATTATTTACTCTTGGAATATAAATATTATTTCTTTATAATTTCGGTTCAGTATTTTCTGATGAAATTCTCAAACTTTATTGTGATTTCATCAAACATGTCTTGGCCAAATATTTAATTATTTAATTAATTGGTCAACAGTGAACTCATTGTTCCTTAAGTGAAAAGATATAAGCCAAGTTCTAATCATTCCTTTACTGATATATTAGTGATCATAGAAGGGTCGAATATTTATTTTTAAATAAGTAAATGACCCTTAAACTTGATTTCTCTTTACAAGTAATTGCGACATATGTTATCATATAGAATGATTATGAAAAATCATTCTAATTGTTTTCTTGTTCCCGTTTCAGAAATTGATGGACGAGAACGAGCTCGATGTATGCCAAATGAGAGTGATACTGAAAGTCGAGTAAGGAGACAGCTAGAAGAGTGCGGCGTTGAAGGATGTATTTCAGTAACGATTCAGATTCAAATTCTCAAGTCGTCAAGAATGATGTTCGAGTTCGATAAAAAATATCTTTCGGGATGATAGGAAAGGGAGAAGGAAATATGAGAAATTTAAAAGGTTCAAGATGGACGCATATGCTACTATACCAAGTCATCTTCACCTTTTTGGGTTGAAACTAGCAGAATTGTTCTCTTATCATATATTAGTCAATACATAGAATGCTTTAGCTATATTGATGAATTCTCTCTCAAGTCATCGGGGCGATGTATTGGCTAGTATTTATTATAATTTTGGTCCAAATGAGAACCTTTGGGTATACACTCATGCGCTTGAGGCTGAGTGGGAGAAAAAAGACATAGATTAAAAAATTATGGCTTCTAAAGACAAGTCCTAGGCCTCGATTTATTCAACCTTCTCCTATATATAAGCTAGCTAAGACTTTGGCTGATATTATTGTAAATCCTTATCACCATCGTAACGAGGAGAATGACATGTAAATATAAATAAATGTATATATGACTTGTAATTGTGTATGTTCTAGTATAAATATTTATTTGTTTGTCTTTTCTGTTATTTTTTTTTTGTTCATTGGTATATATAACAGAGTATTGTAAGAAAATAAGACTTAAAGAATCTGTGTGATTCTAGTCATAGATATTAATATAATATACACTAAGAAATATTTTTTACTTTTGATTAAACGTATGGATGGTAGATAATGATTGAAAACTATGCGACCTTTCCATTCTACACTAAACATGAAGTCATTATGAGAAATTATTTTCTTAAGTGTGTATATCACATGTATTATTAATGGGTGATACTTGCATGATTATCTCTTATAAGTATAAGACTATGGCTTCAAAAAATATAGTTGCAAATCCGGATAAGGTGATAAATTAAACAACAATTATTACATTGATTCGTAAGATATGGTATGTATTGAAAAAGCAAGATGCTCTAGAGAATATAAACCATACGATGTGTCACCACGGGGAGGATAATACTGCCCAACATAGGAAAGATCTCAATGCTTATAACGCATGAATAAAGAAAGATTCCACAACCCATGGAACAATTATAAGTTATAATGGCGATGATCTCATCCATGAATATGAATAATATCGTATTGCTCAGGCCACACGGGCACACTTACGAGAGACATATGGCAGTACAACTATGACTCGCTTCAGATAGTTGATAATCAATTTTGACACATACAAAAGCTAATTGATCATAGTGTCAAGCAACACACTAATATGATGTCTAACATAATTGCTCAACTTAAAAGCGTTAGTAACATTCTCTCCGATGAGCAGCAAGCAGTAATCCAATCTCTTTCCAACAGTTGAAAACTTTTGAAGGTTAGTATAACCCATGATAATAACATTAAAAGCTTTTCAATATTGCCCGTCACGTGGATCTTGAAGACGAATGACTTGGTAATACAAAAGCTATACCTAGTGTCTATGTAGCAGAATCAAGTGATAAAAAGCTTTCAGGCTTTAAACACAAGAAAATTTAATACAGGACAGATATGATAAAGAGACCGAATAGGGACCCTTCAAGAGAAGTAATTTGCTAAATTCCAACATAACAAAAAGAAAGATAAAAGTGAGATAAAGTGTTGCAACTTTTAGCACTTGTTCTTCTTGTACAAGATTTATTTTCAACGGTAATATTGTCAAGAGTACTCTAGAGGATGTTATCTATAGTTCTACACACATATGATGGCTTATTCGTGTTAAATAGTAATTATTCCATATATGACTATTACGTGGGCTAATTCATCATGGCATATTAGATTGGGCCACATATGACAAGATCAAATGAATAAATTGGCTAAGGAGGGATATTTGGGTTTCTTCTCCAGAATAGACATGCCAACTTTTTAACATTATCTTGTCAGAAAGGTTACACATAAACCATGAGGGAAGGCTAAGAAAAGTAACTTTTCATTGCAATTAATCTATACAGATATTTGTGATCCAATGAATGCGAGGGCTAGGTCTGGTGCTTTAAATTTTATTACGTATTGACGATTTCACGCGCTTTGATTATGTCGATTTGATTTCTCATAAATCTGAAGCTCTTGAATTCTTTAAGAAATATTTGAATGAAGTTGAGAATCAATTAGACAAAAGGATTAAGCTCTTAAAGACCGATAGAGGCGTTAATATCTATGAAAATAATTTAGAGAATTATGTAATGAAAAGAGCATCACCGGACAATTAACTATTCTTTACACACCTCAACAAAATGGTGTGGCAAAAAGGAGGAATAAAGCACTATTGGACATGATAAGGTCATGATGGCGCAGACAAATTTACCTATTTTCTTTTGGGGAGATGCGTTATGACCGCATCCTACATATTGAACAAAGTACCTTCTAAATTAGTTTCTTCCACTCCATATGAGCTTAGGACCGGTTATAAACCAAACTTAAAATGATTTATGATCCTGGGGTTGTACTGCATATGTAAAAGATTCTTTTAGCAAATTTGGTAAATTAGGTCCAAAAGGCAAGAAATGCATCTTTATAAGATATTCAGAATACTCCAAAAGGTATGTATTCATTGGTGAATTGGAGGATGGAAGTGTTATTGATATTGAATCGCGAGATGTCACATTTTTGGATTTTCAAAGAAGGGCGAGGTAAAGAATGGAGAGCCTTTTTTATGAAATGTTGAACTCAGATAGTCAACACGTGTCTTCTGACACGGTTGATAATTAAATTGATCAAGATCTTGTGCTTGATCCGAGTGGGAGTGGGAATTCTCAATCCCAAAATCCTTCTGACGAACCTGAATTTCAACTACGAAAGAATACCAAGAAAAATATACCAAAGTACTTATGAGATTGAATATTATGTTTTTTTGGTATCTCCCACAGAAATGGATGAGCCAAATTCTGTGACTGAGGCTTTATCGAACCCTGAAAAAGATGAGGGGATTGAAGCAATAAAAGAAGAATTATTAAAGTCCATGAAAATCAATAAAGTTTGGATCTAGTTGACACTCCGCCTGAGGGTAGAGCCATTGGGACAAGTGAGTTCTCAAAATTAAACGCAAAATGGATGGTTCAATATAAAGCTACAAGGCACGATTTATGAAAAAAGGCTTTACTCAAGAAGTTGGAATAGATTATGAGAAAGAAATATTTTTACCAATTATGAATTTTACCTTAATTCGCTAAACTTTTGGCTATTGTTGCACGTTTCGATCTAGAATTACACCAAATGGACGTGGAAGGATGCTTTTCTCAATGGAGAACTAGAGGAAATCTAAATGGAATAATATGTAGGCTTCATCGTTAAAGGCTAAGAAAAGGTCTGTAAATTCTAGAATTACATCAAATGGACGTGGAAGACAGCTTTTCTCAATGGAGAACTCGAGGAAATCTAAATGGAATAATACGTAGGCTTCATCGTTAAAGGCTAAGAAAACGTCTGTAAATTGAAAATATTTATTTTCGGCCTAAAGCAGCCTTCAAGACATATCAAGAGGTGGAACTTTAAGCTTTGAAGTGTGTCTAAAGACTCAAAGAAAAGAATAGCATGTCTCGAGTTCCATACTCAAGTGTTGTTGGGCACTTGATGTATATTATGATGTTTACCCAAACAGTTATTATGCCATAAGTCTGTTAGAAGGTATCAATCTAATTTTGGAAGAGATTATTAAGAAAAAAATAACGAGATTTTTTTATACCTAAAAAGAATTGCAAATTATTCACGATGTTATAGTGAAGCTGATTTATCCTTCAAAGAATATATAGACATGAGAGACATGATGGCAAGTGAAGAAATAATATTACTATACATACCTACCCAAAAATAATAGGTGATACTCTTATAAAAGCAATATCTAGAAATATATTTGAGAAACATGTTGTGGCTCTAGGTTTGCGAAAATTATGTTAGTATTTGTGTATTGCAAAATATTTTGGTTATTATTCATATACTCATCAATCTATTATTATTAAGATTGTATTGATATTCTGTATACATGTGATGATTCTTTTTGAAGGATATAAATGTGTCAGACAAGCTGCGAGATCGGCTCTTTCACACGAGCGATTGCCTCTAATGTAGAGGAAGACCTATTAGAACCTTGATTAGTGCAAGGTCATATATAATTTTGAATAAAATAGTCGGTCTGGACTAGAATTCAAACCTATGTATTTCATAATCCCTAATGACTTATTTTGTAAGCGAGATACAAACTTCTCTATGAAATTGGAGTTGAGGATTATTGAAGTGAGAAACTCGGGTTAGACATTTAGAGGTGTATAGACCAAGATCTCTACAATGTTGAATGAGTAAAAGAATAAGACATATACGCTAATATAAGTGTTTCATACCACGTGTGCCGGCGACCATTGGGATAATAAAAGAATGGATCCATGCTTCTTCAATGTGTGAGATCCCGAAAAAGTTATATTAGCTTTTAGTTGGAAGACCCTTTGACCTTTTACTGTCTCTTGTGCCTATTAGTGCTTCTACTTTAGCATGTCACTAATAGCCATGAGTGATTTGGCAATGCAGTGCATATCTAGGAAAGCATTTGATTTGGAATGGGTAGATTCGAGTAGAAAAAGGAAACAACTAAAATAAGTATTTAGCTTGTAGCCATAGGTCGACCATTAGAGTTACCATGAGGGTATCAAGTGTAAATGTGGGTATAATATTATATATGAACTTGAGTTCACCTTTTTAGAGGATGAGGAATATGATAAATAGCTATTGGAGTAGCAGATGATGTCTGGGGTATTGCGAGTAATAAGATCATCACGTTAGTAGTAAATTCTTTCCGTATGTGATTGGATTCTACATAGACTTTTGTACAACCTTAATAGGTATGAAATATTATATCTCTACATGCTCGCAGGTCGCACTAACTATTTGTCAGTATGAATAATGTGTGTTATCGGTGTGATACTAGACGGGGTCTAGCCCATCATGAGCGAAGTGGGAGATTTTAGATATCGGGGGGGGAAAGGGGGGGGGGGGGGTCGCTCATATCCGACCCAACCCTTTTAGAAAGGATAAGGACATAAGGTTTAGAAAAGTTAAGAGGTAACTTCCTTAACGAGAAGTTATAAAATAACACAATTATTCTTATTTAATGGTGAAAACAGATTTCATCATGGAAGGACTCTCTTCTCTTTTTGCATGAAAAGAAAAAAAAAGTGTCCCTTTCTCTCCATCAATAGAGAATTGTTCTTCTCTTGTTCTCCGAAAACAAAAACACATGAGAGGAAAGACGATATAAACTTCCTTTCCTAGTGAATTAAAGTTCGACTTGAGGACAACTTTTTGATAATGAGTTCAACAATTCTTCCGCTGTATATAAAAAAGGTACACAACTTATTGTTCTCACCCCTCGATTTAATCTCACATTGGGAATAATAAGCAATGCTTGTACATAAACTATAACTGGAGGAGCATTGTAATTTGGGATTTGATTATACGAAAGCTTTTCTTTTCTTATAAAGTTGTTGCCAGCTTGTATGGACGTTACCTATATAAGTAAATTTATCTACTAACCGTTAGTATATGAGAAGAAATTAAAATATTTTTGTAATTATTGACATATGAATAATAATATCCGATGGTTCTTATTTTTTTATTGACTATTAGATCACACTCATAACCTTATTTTTATAGTATTTGAAGTCCGTTATGCTCAATCAATCTTGATTTGCATTGAAAAGACATTAAATAAATAAAACATTCCCCAACTTAGAGAATCCCAAGCGAAGTGTTTTTCATTCCCAAAAGTTGAACACGAAACTTGCTAGCTAATGAGAGAGACCACTACGGCACTGCCAATCCGAACGTTTGGCTATAAATATCTAATCATTCCCTTAGATTTTCCTTACGGAAATTTGGAATTCTCTTCTTCATTACTTTCTAACAATAAAACTAAGTATAATTTGTTGATTTCTTATTGAGTTCGTTGAACACTAGTGTTTGAAGCACGACTATACTAGTGAGGTTAATCCGTTATATTCTGAAAGAAAAAAATCTTAAAACTCGAGTACTATGAGGATATTAAGTTCCTTAATTAAGGACACATTGTAAAATCAGTGGGCTCAGAATTTATTTCTATTCTTCTACATTTTCTGTTTTTATTTTAAATAGAGAACGAAATATTGTTAGAATCTCCCTCTTCTAGAAGGATCATCTACAAAGCTATTCGTTTTATCTGTATTCAGACCAAAAGCTAACATAGAACCTGAATTTTTTTGTCAATGGGAACTAACTAATTTAAAAGAAGAAAAATAAAAGGTCTTCTGAATTTTGAACCATACATTATGCAAAGTGAAATTACAACCATAGTTTAATAACTGCAATCTCTTGTCAAGAAGATGTAAAACTAACCAAGAGATTGATCAAGTTTAGAACTACTCGACAACTCAATATACTTATGGAAGTAATATGAGAAAGATTAGTATCTATGTATAATTTAAAAAATCACCCGTTTAAGTCCTTGCCAAAATCCCTTTTGGCGTTGAAATTGATAAATTGTGCATTTTCAGAAACAAAAAAGATAATTTCTACAATTTGGAGAAGCTTAAGGTTGGTCTATTATCTATTTGTCCATTCACTTTCAAGCTGCATGGTCAACAACCTTCACCAACCCTGGGTGGGTAAACAAAATTTGACATTTTTCTGTTTTTTGGGCATAATGCCTATGAAAGAAAAAAAATGCTCCATACCAGATTGTGTTCATTCGCATGACTCGATCCAAAAACTTCAGGTTAAGGGCGAAAAGATCAAATCATTTGGAGAAAAACTCATTCACATCCAATATTTACACCAAACTACAAAAATTAATCACATGATTAAGTGATAAATTAATATGAAAATACATATTAATACCCTGATTAAGGAAAAGCATATATTAAAAATGTGTGTTATACATTCATTTATTTGCTACAGACACCAAGTACGTGTAAGTCTTTTTCCGGTATTTGATTACAATGGATCACCTCACTCCCAAAAGTTGGGTTTATTGATTAAACAAAATAAAAAGTGTAGAAATGACACGAGGTAGTCATTCTAGAGGGCTGCTATTTAGAAATTAGTCAATGCGTCATCAATTTCAGTTTTTCAGGACAGACTAATCTCTAAATAACATCCATGAGAACGCCTATCTATGCACTTGCCCCAAACAAAATTTACTGTCTTTTTCATCCATGCGAATTTCCATGTGCTACCGAGTTTTGAAATCATTTGAGAAAATTAAACTGTAGTAACTAGTCTCTAGGCAACAAAAGCCATGCACTACAAAATTCTTAGCCAGACTCCACGTAGCTTCTTGGCAAACAATTATGTTCATTGAGATGGTACAATGATTGCTGACGAACAGGCAAAAAAGGTGTGAGCTCATAGTGAAATTCATCAGCCTTCTACACTTTGTTTCTCTCGGTTTCATCTGTTTCATCCTCGTCGTCGTCATCATCATCATCTTCTTCTTCATCTTCATACAAGTTGCTCCGGAACTTGCTTAGTTCAGCCTTGGAATCATCTTCACTCAAAAAGTCCGATCCAAATTTGACGTCTCGATGCTTAACCAAAAGCCAGCGAAGCAAGCGGTCTTCTTTGTTCAGGTAATGCAGCTCTTTGTTTAAACTGGGTGGTGTCATCACTGTCATTTGCATCAGTTGACCCTAAGAAACATGCAATATCCTTGAATTTAGTAAGAATAATCAAACACTGAGGGACAGGCACTCAAATGCAAAGTTTGACAAAAGAAAAATTAACTTCTTTCGTGAAAACGCAGGAGAAAGTCCAATCCTTGAGCTCTCAGAGGTGTATTGTCATGTGTGCATCACAGAAGAATGGTCATTGCAACAGTCCCTAAAAGGCTAAACCTAATTTGGAGTTTGGTTTATCAGGCACCAAAATAATGGAAAGCAGCAGCAGAAGAAATGAGGCTGGGGATAAATAGCTCTCAAACTGCTAAAAGGGAAGAACTCTTGAAAGTGCTGGACAGAAAATTGAAAATTGGAACGACTAAAGGTCAAAATTACAAGCATGAATGAAATGCTTATGAGGGTTTCAAGGATTTATCTATAAAAATGCTCGAGATTCAATTAAGTGTTTACTAACCAACAAAACAAATGGCAGATTCTCCAACGGACTATAATTTTGTAGTAGTTTCTTTGAATTGATCTAGTATCTTGATTTTAAATCTTTTTGCCAGGTACCTTGATTTTAAATCTTGATCTGAAACTAGTTTTCATTATGCAAGATTGCCTATGTTTTTTAATTCTTGATACAGTGAATAATTTTATCAAATACAGCAAATAATTTTATCAACAATGGGAAAAGCTTCCGTATACAAGAGATAAATCAAAAACTTGAGAATCTATATCAGAACATGAATCTCGATGAAAGATACCCAGTCACATATACAAATACGAACCTCAAGGGTGCACCAACAAGCTATCAAGTCAAGAGGTTATTCCTCAAATGTACAAAATCATTTTTTTAGATTATATCATTTTCAATCCCCTAAATGTGCATGTGTAATATGTGAGACTGAGTTAATTTACATCTAAATGTACACAAATATTATTCTACTACATGCAGCCATTTGAAAATTTTATCTTTTCGCCATAAAAAAGATGTAGCCATCTGAAAATTTCTTTTTCTTTTTTGAGCAAGGGGAGGAGGATAGTGCAAAAACAAGAGAGTCTGGGAAGTTTGTCCACTGCGGAGTATGGGAATTAAAAGTAGGAATTTATCATCTCTTTTATCAAACGGGCTTTTCTGATAAATGGCAGAATTTCATACATAGAAAAGGATAAGGTAAATATGGCAGTGATGATATAGCAATAGACTAATAGTTTTCTGCAGGGTTGTCCTTTGGTAATTTTGCAGGAAAATCCTTTGTTTTTCTGGGGACTCCACAGTTAAATGTTATGGGCCTTTCTGATAAATCATTTACCTATAAGGAAGAAAAGGGCTGATATAATATTACTGAAAGGATAGGCAGAAAGACACACCTGATAGTATCTTCCATCTAGTTTCTTAATGCCATAACCCAGTTGAACAGTTCCAAATGACTTTAAATCTGCAAGCACACCATTTCTTCGATAAACATGCTTCCCGACCTTTGCAACAAGGTCCATCAGAGCCTCCTTCTTTACATGGGGTTTCAGTAAAAGCATACAGTCGTAAAGTGGCATCTTTTGTGTCCTCTTGATTCAACCAACTTCCTGAATCACAAAATTGAACTGCATCAGATCACGGAACATGCAAAGCTAAGAGTCTAAGACAAGATGCACACTGCAACATGCCAACAAGATGACTAACGCCAATTCAAGCAAGAATCCATTAATGGAAAACATAGTCCGAAACTCTGTGACACATCATAATATTTTCTTAAAAGCATAGGCAGAAACTTCATCACACATCGTGATATTTTCTTAGTAGCACAACTGAAGTTGGAAACATTTTCAGATAAAGTAATATTTTATTGATATTCCAAGGATCCCCTTGGTATACAAGTGGTTTACAAGACAAGAGTCGTAAACATTTGAAGGAGAATAAAGAAGAATTCTCGTAAGAAATGTAAAAGCAGAACATAAAGGATGTTTCTTATGTTTTAGTGTAGATTGTCCACTTGCTTGTATAGCACTTGTAAACTTAAGTGTTTCCTCCCCACCATCAAGAATATTTACCTTATCAAAATATAATATGGAATTGAATGGGGAGGCATGAAAATTAGCAGGTATAATATTTCTTTTTCTTTTTGATAAAGTAAATTTTTTATTGAAATCAAAAGCCACCGGCACTAAGATGGTGCTGAGCAATACAACTTCAAAGATTATAGCAGCCATTCCTGCAAAGAGCTAACACATTCTATTAGTTTACCCTCATCAAACATATCAGTTAGATTATACCATGAAGCTAAGTTACATAAGCATCTATACTTCAACATATCAATAGATATAGATTTGCTCTCAAACATATTTCTTTCTCTCCAAACTGTCGAAAAACCACAACATGGAGTTGGTCTCCATATCTTTATAGTTACATATTTAACCTTAATTATTTCCAAAATATACTATCACAACACATTGACAACTAGAAAGAAGACATTTGATCAACTTCATAAGTCGCAAGAGATGCCTTCACTTACCTAGCAAACCACTTTTAAAAAGTTTGTTTTTATGAAGTAACAAAATTCTATTGATGAAGGGGGCAAAAAAATACCTGTATACAATAAGAATACCAAAAAGTAGAAAACCTTACAAAAAGAAATGATTTTCTACAAGTCACTCAGTCTTCTATACAAATGGAAATTATGCGGGTGCACCAAAAAGCGATAAGAGATAAGAGGCTACTCCTCAAGTATAAAAAATCATTTTCTACTCCTTCAAAAGCTCTGATATTTCTCTCCCTCCAAACCGTCCACATAAGTGCTAGAGCCACTAGTACTAAGTATATAAGTACTACTAGTACAATATTCAAAGGAATTCCAATTTACCTTCACATCAATCAATAAAAAGGAATCTCAACATGTGTCTTTTCCTGACAGCATATGGTACGAGCTAACAACTTTTTCTTCTATCTGGTCAGAGTTCTACTAAATGGATTGCGAGTCTGATTTTATCTCACTCCATCTCGCTTTTAAAATTATATTATGGCACTAAAAAATTTCAATTGAGGGAAAATTGGCACATCCAGTGCCCTTACAGTGTCAAATTAAAGGACTCTAGTATCTCATGACCAGGTCAAAAGTCAAAAGTCTGAAAGGAAAAAAAAAACTGAAAGACAATTGCCCCACAGATTATTGTTGTTTTGTATTCCACGAATGTCGGTTTTGGACAAGAATAAGATAGGAATTGACATTTCTTCTAAATCAAAAAATGAATTCTTCCAGTACTGGTAATTTTTATTAGGGAGGGGAGGACATGAAGGATATGATTTAACATACACTTAAAGAAGAACCATGTATAATTTGCTACCCCTTTCAAATGTAATCCAGTTCAAGGTATGCAATGAAAGCACAATCTATTAATGTGAGTATCGTTGGTCAAAAGGCTTAGATGAATAAGATTATAGAAACAACAATAGGAGTTAATGCTTAGGTGCATGATTTAATGGTTTTCTTTAGCAAATTATTTGCCCCGCTACAAGGTTTACTAACAGGATAATGGCAAGACTCTCTGACAATACAACAAAAAATTTAGAAATTTGTTGTTAGAAATACCAAACAATGTCCTAATTCTCTCATCATAGCTTTGAGGATTCACTTTATATCTCCAGTAGAGATTCACTGCAAACTCTACAAATTGACAACGACATGAATTGCGGATTCATCCTTACTATTACTATTTATAAACCAACAACGACACATTTTTATGAACAGTCATTTTAACAAACCATGCTTTCATGAAAAGCCGCATCATTTCAAGTGATACCTTTTTGAACATATCATTCCAAAAACATAGTTACATAGATCAGAAAAAAAGGAACTTCTTCATACTGGCAGCTCACAGATACCAATTTTTAGCTGTCAGTAACTTCATATCATCGCTAATCGAACTGTTTTAGCTTTAAATTCCATAAAATGTAGCAATTTAAACCTCGGAATTTGCATTTACATAAGTGTTGGTTGCATATATGTATTTCTATTAGAGTATAAGAGAAAATGATAACTGGAGTACCTGCAATGGAGGTCAGTGCGATTGCGAGATCGCCGGAGATTAACTCAGTCAGTTCAGTGAGTTGGCTTGAAGTCGGACTCAGGGGAGTTATTCGGCCTACTAGGTTTTTACTTCTCGTTTGGAAGTCGTATTGACCCCCAAACTTTTAGCGAAGGTGCAATTTCGTCCTTCTAAATCTCAAATTGCGCCCGCAACATCCAAATGTTTTTTATGTTTATATTTGGATAAGTTAAAATAGTTTTGTTACTGCCCATGCCAAAAAGTACGTGCCCAAATGAATGTAATTTGTGTTTAAATATTCGAAAATATGAATTTTGTATATTTATATGCTAACTTACTGTAACTATTTCTTATTGTTTCCATCGATAAATACTATTTTATTTTATGTAATAAAGTTTGAGTTGTTACGGAGCATAACAAAAAAAGAAATTTTTTTGACGATAGATATTTGTGTGATTACAAAATATTCTTAAGAATAAAATGATAATTTTAGGTCAGTTATTTTGGATTTAGATCGTTCTTTTTAAAATGAACTAAAAAGGAAATATTTATCACATAAAAATGGAGCAAATGAAGTATTAGTTATTGAGATGCATACAATGTCACGACCCAAAACCAACCCGTCGTGACGGCGCCTAATAAAAAATTAGGCAAGCTGACTACTCAAACATTTTCAACACTCTAAAGCTTTGAAAGTTACGAAAGCAGTTAATTTTACGAAAAAACCTTTTAAAAGCAGAAAAGGAAATCATAACTCAGATCTCTCTCAAATCCGGGGCGTCACCGAGTACATGAGCATCTACGGCATGACATAGTCTGATACACTGTCTATAAGGTAAACTAGATAAATAATTGAAAGATAAGGGAGGAGAGTCAAGGTCTGCGAACGCCAAGCAGCAACCTCGATGATCGAACTCCACAACTCAGCAACCGCCGTGACCGGAAGCACCTGGATCTACACACGAGGTGCAGGGTGTAGCATGAGTACAACCAACTCAATAGGTAACAAATCTAACCTTTGAACTGAAAGGTGGTGGCGAACTTAGCAGGTACAATTCAATATAGAAATAACAATACAGGAATGTAGGCACTGTATCGGGGAAAATCAAGTTAACTTTTGATTTTAATCATGTGCTGACATGTCAAGACACGTGGATTAATAAAAGAGTGTCAATAGGTAGAGAGTATTCAAAGAGCTGTGAGCCTTAACTGGTACGGGCAAGAATACCAGAAAATAAGAAGGAACAGTTACTCGTATCTCTTGATAATTTGAAGAGACATCGGAAGAATGAACCTAGTTAGCAAAAAGTACAGATATGTATTATCTGCAATTAATGAGCATCAATGAGAGGAAACGTTATAGAATCTTAACGAAACAGTTACGCTTGTTAATTATAACATCACGTCAATGTCATTAATTGCTCATAATGACTCTATTATGAGAGGAAAGAAACATAGTACTTAGAAATATCTATAAAAGGAGAGAAATAACATTTGTACGGGACACCGATTATTGCTGGAATATACTTATTTACATTGCATTAAACTTGCTTACTCTGTTACTCTATCAATCCAAATTTTCTTTTCTTGTTACACAATCATTTATTATTCGATTATCAGTAACCCGAGTTCTTCTAAAATTACGCTTTGACCGAGATTCCTATTTTCTGGTTAAACAGGCATGCTTTCAAATTCGACAGTTAAACTCAATTCAAGTAAAATAGATCAATTTTGTATGATATGAGGAGTATGACCTCTCTACATCTACATGCCAATGCATATGTTGTATGTGATGCACCACGCTGAAAGCCTCATGTACTCACACTCTCAGAATACTCAATCACTCAGTACTGTATATGGCTAATCCAGCCCAGGGAAGATCCATCATGTACATATATACATCAACTGACAGTCGGTCATTCAGTATTGTATAAGGCCAATCCAGCCCTGGGGAAGATTCATCCCCAAATATAGATGATTCAGACAAGAGCCACATCCAGGGAAGAACTACCCCTCAATATAAATCAACTGTGCTCACTGGGGGTGTGTACAGACTCCGGAGGAGCTCCTTCAGCCAAGCGTTATAATAAGCCAGGTCCAGGCATAAATCAATAAAACATGCTCCGGCGTGTAGCCCGGTCCCATAAATATCACTCAAAATCAGGCCCTCAGCCTCACCCAGCCATCAATCTCTCTCGGGCTCACAATATCATGAAACTAGCCCAAAATGATGATATGATAATAGCAACAAAGACTGAGATATGATTTGTAATGAGTAAATATGACTGAGTATGAGATTTCAATTTAATTAATAAGTCAATAGCAAGGAACAACCACTATGTGTCCCAACAGTACCACTATATAGCCTAAGCATGATTTCTAGCATGATCGGCAGCTCAATTACTTTATCACGTGATGAAAGTACGGATATCAACAAGATAAATCAACTATACAGTTCCATGGAATCGACCAAGTCCCAGTTCTCACGTTTCACACCCACACACCCGTCACTTAGCATGTGCGTCACCTCAACACCAATCATATAACACAAAATTCGGGATTTCGTGCCCTCGGGATCAAGTTTAGAAGTGTTACTTACCTCAAGCCATGCAAAATCTACTCCAACACACCTTTGCCTCACGAATCGGCCTCTGAATGCCTCAAATCTAGCCACAAACAATTCGATACAATCAACACGGGCTAAAGGAATCAATTCCATAAAAAAATACTAAGTTATTAATCAAAAGTCAAAAGTCGCCTCAAAGCTCCCCTCCCACGGCCCACGTATCGAAACCCGATAAAAGTGAGAAAACCTTAAAGCTCATTTAACCACGAGTCCAACCATACCAAATTTACCAAAATCCGACACCAAATCGCCACCCAACTCTCCAAATTAAACTCTCCAAATCCCTAGTCTTAAATTCCTAAATTTCACTTCAAAACCACACAATCTAGGTGGGAAAATCAATAGGGAAACAAGATTATTGAATAAAAATGAGCACAAGTGACTTGCCTCAAGAAACCCCTCGAAAAATCTCTCAAAAGTCGCCTTAGCTCGAGCTTGAAATGTTAAAAATGGTAAAAATCTCGGGTCCCTCGTTTTAATTAATCTACCCAGGCATTGTCGCTTCTGCGGCTCATTTAGCCGCTTCTGCAGTCAGTTAGCTGCAGCCGACCAACCGCTTCTGCAGTCGCAATCCCCGCTTCTGCGGGCGCGCATCTGCGCAAACCATCCGCTTCTGCGGACAAGCCTCCTCAGTCCTTTTCCGCTTCTGGGATCCTCCACGCACAGGTGCGAGTCCGCACATGCGGAGTCCCTTACGCATCTACGTTCCTCAGCCCCCAGTCCAACCTCCACTTCTGCGCTTCCCAACTCGCACCTGCGACCAAACCTCCGCAGGTGCGATTGCACCAGAAGGCTTGAGCTACAACAACCTCTAAAACTTAACTTTTAATATGTTAACCATCCGGAATCAACCCGAGGCCCCCAGGACCTCAACCAAACATACCAACAAGTCCTAAAACACGATGCAAACTTAGTCGAGCACTCAAATCCCATCAAACAACATCAAAAATGTGAATCTCATTCCAATTCAAGGCTACTGAAACTAAGAGCCCATTTGGACATACAATTTTTTGCTTTTAAAAAAAATTTGAAAACAATGGTTGGACATACAATTCTTATCATTTTTTCATTTTTCACTTGAAAATCTATTTTCAATTGAAAATGGGAATTTCCTAGTTTTTAGTTTTACAAATTTACCTCATATTTTTAAACGATAGCATTTTGATTGTTTATGATATATCTTTTGTTGATTTTTTGGGCTGCTACTTCTTTTTCTTTGTAACATCTGCATCTTCTTGATGCCTTTGGCTAATAATATTCACGTACTTCATCAAAACAAAATAGCATTTCGATTTTTTATTTCAAGTAGGATAATCAAATTGGGGTGATTTTGATAGTTTTTACAAGTTGTGGGGTATTAATCATGTTTCATGGTCTTGAAAAAAAAGACATCCAAATATGTTGCAAAAATTATAACCAAACACAACTTCATATTCAATTCAAATTTTATTGAAATTCCAAATTTGAAAAGAAAAATTGGAATCATGTCCAAACACCTAGTAAGGAATTCCAACTTCTACAAACGATGTCAAAACCTATCAAATCACGTCCGATTGACCCCAAATTTTGCAAACAAGTCACGAATGACACCACGGACCCACTCTAACTCCAGTAACCCCAATCCGAGCCCGGTAACCACAAAGTTCACTCTCGGTCAAACTTTTGAAATTTCCAACTTCCGTCATTTCAAGCCTAATTCAACTACGGACCTCCAAATCACAATCCAGACACGCTCCTAAGTCCAAAATAATCCAACTGAGCTAATAGAACCATCGAAACTCCATTCCATAGTCGTTTACACATAAGTTAATATCCGGTCAACATTTCCAACTTAGGCTTCTAGACTTAAGACTAAGTGTCTCAATTCATTCCAAAATCTCTCCGGACCCTAACCAACTACCTCAACAAGTGACATAACAACTGTAAGACATAAAATGAGAAGTAAATGGGGGAATGGGGATACAACTCTCGAAACGACTGGCCAGATCGCTACATCCTCCCCCTCTTAAACAAACATTTGTCCTCGAACAGGTCTAGAAACATACGTGGAGTCTCAAATAGGTGTAAATATATGCTCTGCATCTCCCTCTCGGTCTCCCAAGTAGCTTCATCTACTGGCTGACCTCTCCACATCACCTTCATTGAAGCTATATCCTTTGACCTCAAATTTTTAACCTGCCGACCCAAAATGGCTACCGGCTCCACATCGTAAGTCAAATCACCATCCAACTGAACCATGCTGAAATCCAAAACATGAGATGGATCACCGACATACTTCTAGAGCATAAAAACATGAAATACTGATGCACACTCGATAAACTAGGTGGCAAGGCAAGCTTGTAAGCCACATCTCCAATCCTCTGAATCACCTCAAACTGCCCAATATACCGAGGGCTCAACTTGCCCTTCTTCCCGAACCTCATAACACCCTTCATGGGTGAAACCTTGAGCAGAACCTTCTCCCCAACCATGTAAGCAACATCACAAACCTTCCGATCGGTATAGCTCTTCCGCCTAGACTGCGGCATGCGAAGCCGATTCTCAATCAATTTAACATTGTCCAAAGCATCTTGAACGAAGTCAGTACCCTATAACTTAGCCTAACCTGGCTCAAACCAACCCACTGGGGATCGACATAGTATCCTATACAAAGCCTCATACGAAACCATTTGAATGCTCGACTGGTAGCTATTGTTGTAGGCAAACTCAACGAGCGGCAGAAACTGATCCCAAGAACCTCCGAAATCAATAACACAAGCGCGTAGCATGTCCTCCAATGTCTGAATAGTGCGCTTGAACTATCCGTCCGTCTGAGGGTGAAATATTGTACTAAACTCAACCTGGGTGCCCAACTCACGCTGTACTACCCTCAAAAGCTGCATAGTAAACTACGTGCCTCGATCTGAAATGATGGACACCGGCACACCGTGAAGGCGAACAATCTCGAGAATGTAAATCTTAGCTAAACGCTTTGAAGAATAAGTAGTCCCAACTGGAATGAAGTGCACGGACTTGGTCAACCATCCATAATCACCCAAATAGCATCGAACTTCCTCAAAGTCTGTGGGAGCCCAACTACGAAATCCATGGTGATACGCTCCCATTTCCACTCTGGAATCTCTAGCCTCTAAAGCAATCCTCCTGGTCTCTGATGCTCATACTTTACATGCTGACAATTAAGGCACCAAGCTATGAACCCCACTATATCAGTCTTCATTCTCCTCCACTAATAGTGTTGCCTCAAGTCATGGTACATATTCGCGACACCCGTATGAATGGAATAGCGTGAACTGTGGGCCTCCTCAAGAATCAACTCATGTAGCCCATCCACATTAGGCACACAAATTCGACCCCACATCCTCAACACCCCATCATCCCCAATAGTAACATCTCTGGCATCGATATGCTGAACCGTGTCCTTAAGGACAAACAAATGGGGATCATCATACTGGTGCTCTCTGATGCGATCAAATAAGGAAGACCGAGAAACCACACAAGCTAGAACCCGACTGGGCTCCGAAACATCTAATCTCACGAACTGGTTTGCCAAGGCCTGAACATCAACTGCAAATGGTCTCTCGCCAACAGGAATGAATGCAAGGCTACCCATACTCACTGCCTCTCTACTCAAGGCACCGTCCACCATATTGGCCTTCTCGAAATGATATAGAGTAGTAATATCATAGTCCTTTAGCAGCTCCAACCATCTCCACTGCCTCAAATTTAGATCCTTTTATTTGAACAAGTGCTGGAGACTCTGATGATCTGTAAATACCTCACACGACACACCATAGAGATAGTGCTTCCAAATCTTCAAAGTGTGAACGATGGCAGTCAATTCCAAATCATGAACATGGTAAATCTTCTCATGGGTTTTCAATTGGCACGAAGCATAAGCAATCACTATACCCTCCTGCACTAAGAAACACCCAATACCGATCCGAGAAGCATCACAATATATTGTATAAGATCCAGAAGCTAAGGGTAGATCTAGAACTGGAGTTGTGGTCAAGGCGGTCTTGAGCTTCTGAAAGCTCTCCTCACACTATTCTGACCACCTGAAAGGAGCACCCTTTTGGGTCAATTTGGTCAAAAGGCGATGATATAGACGCGAAACCCTCCACGAAGTGACGATAATAACCGGCCAAACCAAGAAAGAACCGAATCTCCGTAGCTGAGGACGGTCCGGTCCAACTCTAAACCACCTCTATCTTCTTTAGATCCACTTGAATACCCTCACTGGACACCACATGCCCCAAGAATGCCACTGAACTAAGCCAAAATTCACACTTGGAGAACTTGACATAAAGTTTCTCCTCCCTCAACTATTGTAACACAGTCCTCAAATGCTGGTCATGCTCCTCTTGGCTACGAGAGTCACCGGGATATCATCAATGAATACTATGACAAACGAGTCGAGATAAGGCTGAAATACACTGTTCATCAGATGCATGAATGGTGCTGGGGCGTTGGTCAGCCCAAAAGACATCACAAGGAACTCATAATGACCATAATGGGTCCTAAATGTTGTCTTTAGAATATTTGAGTCCTGAATCTTCAACTGGTGATACCCAGACCTCAAATCAATCTTAGAGAATACCCTCGCTCCCTGAAGCTGGTCAAATAGATCATCAATGCGCGTCAAAGGATACTAGTTCTTGATTGTAACTTTGTTCAACTGCCTATAATCGATGCACATACACATGGTGCTATCCTTCTTCTTCAAAAACAGAACTGGTGCAGCCCAAGGTGACACACTAGGCCTATTAAACCCCTTATCAAGAAGTTCTTGAAGCTACTTTTTCAATTCGTTTAACTCAGCTGGTGCCATACGATATGGAGGAATAAAAATGGGATGAGTGCCTCGCACCAAGTCAATACCACAGGTCTGTAGGAAAAATATACGGAAAGTCTCATATCACCGGAACAGAATCAATAGTAGGGGTATCAGCACCAACATCCCTCACAAAGGCCAAATAAGATAAACAACCCTTCACAACCATCCGTTGGCCCTTCAAATATGAAATCACTCTACTAGGAACATAATCTAGAGAACCTCTCCACTCAATCCTTGGCAACCCCGACATCGCCAACGTCAAGATCTTAGTGTGAAAATCCAAAATATCATGACATGGAGACAACCAATCCATACCCAAGATCACGTCAAAATCAACCACATTAAGCAATAAGAGATCAACTCTAATAACCCCTAATAGTCACTACACAGACCGGTATATACAGTCCACAATAATAGTGTCGCCCACTGACTTAGATACATGAAAAGATGAAACTAAGGACTCACATGGCATATCCAGATAACGAGCAAAAAATGATGATACACACGAATAAGTGGAACCAGGGTCAAATAATAAATAAGCATCTCTGTGGCATACTGAGACAATACTTGTGATCACTGTGTCTGAAGCAATGTCATCTGGTCTGGCAGGAAGAGCATAAAACTGGGCCTGGACACCACCTGATCGGCCTCCCTCTCTAGGGCGACCCCAACTACCTGAGTCCCACCCCGAGCTGGTTGGGCGGGTGGTGAAGTAACGCGTGCTGAAGTCGTAGTCTGACTTTTCTGCTGAGTTGCACCTCCCGAAAGGCGGTGACAATGTCTCTTTATGTGACCTAAATCTCCACACTCAAAACAACCCCTCCCTGCAAATGGCGGTGAGTACTGAGGCGGACCCCGAGAACCACAATAACTATTAGAAGGATCTGGTACAGATGAACCCTGAACTGATAGTGCACGAGACGAACTCTGAGATGGAAGGACACTAAAAGATGACTGACCTTGATGAGCACTATATGAACCACGGCTGGATGATGCACCACTGAGAACAGGACGAGCCATGTGGGCATGCCTACAAGGATGTCCACTGTTGTGGTAGAACTGACCCCCAAAAGGAACAACGCTGAAACCACCCGATCCACGAGGCAACTTGGTCTCCCGCTCACCATGCTCTTGACTGCGGGACATCTCTATCTGCCGAGCTATATCGACCACCTTGTGAAAAGTAGCACCAGATACCCTCTCCCTAGTTATAAGCAGTCGCAACTAATATGTGAGGCCATCAATGAACCTCATAATCCTCTCCCTATCAGTGGTAACCAACCAAATTGCATGACGAGCTAACTCTGAAAACCTCATCTCGTACTGAGTTATAGACATAGCCTCCTGACGTAGCTACTCAAACTGTCTACGCGGATCTTCCATGCGAGAATGCGGTACGAAATTCTCCAAGAAGAGAACGGAGAACTCCTGCCATGTAAGTGGTGCTGCACCAACTGACCTGCGCCTCTCATAAGCCTCCCACCATCTGAAGGTAGCCCCCAATAAACTGAAAAATAGTGAACGAGACCCCACTGGTCTCCAGAATACCTGCCGTGCGAAGAATCCACTGGCACTTATCCAATAAGCCCTGGGCATGCTCTAACTCAACCTTGTTAAATGATGGAGGCTGGAGCCTCCCAAATCTCTCTAGTCTCCTATTCTCATCATCAGTCATAACGGGGACCACCTGGGTTTGAGCAACTCCAACCGGCTGGGCTGGTGGTACCCCTAGTGTCTGAAGTCCATGCATCGTCTGCTCTGGAGTACGGGAGGCGGGAGTATGAGTACCTCCCCCGGCCTAAGAAATTGTTGCTGCGGCCGAAATAAAAACCGCCCGATCAAGGCCGGTGCACACAGTCAAAATCTGAGCCAAATCCTACTGAAGGCCTGGAATCACAATGAGCACAGCTGGTGCTTGAGCTGGCCCCACTAGCTCAACTGTATCTGGTACCTATTTCTGAGCTAGGGCGACTGGTGGATCTGCAGGTGCTGCACTAGCAACTGCATGAACTGCACCTCTTCCCCTACCGCGACCTCGACCTCTCATGACCCCATCCGGTGGTACTGGTGGATGTCCATCCTTACCGGTAACACGTGTTCTCATCATCTGTGAGAGAATAGAATAACAGAAATTCAGTTACCCGAATCAACCAATCCGCACGACAAGAATACAAGAATGTGCAGTTTCCTAAGGGTTCGGTAGCCTTTCGAAGATAAGTACAGACGTCTCCGTACCAATTTGCAAGACTCTACTAAACATGCTCTTGACTTATGAGACCTATGTAACCTAGGCTTTGATACCAACTTGTCAAAACCCAAAACCAACCCGTCGTGATGGCGTCTATCATAGAACTAGGCAAGTCGACTACTTAGACATTTCCAACTCTCTAAAGCTTTGGAAGTTAAGAATAACAGTTAAATTTATGGAAAAACCTTTTAAAAGCATAAAAAGAAATCATAACTTAATACAAAAATATCTCCTAAACAGGGGCGTCACCGAGTACATGAGCATCTACAAGATGACATAGTCTGATACACTATCTAGAAGGTAAACATAATAAATATCTAAAAGATAAGGGAGGGGAGTCAAGGTATGCGAATGCCAAGCAGCTACCTCGATGATCTCCGAAGGTCCGAACCCCACAACTCAGCAACCACTGTGACCGGAAGCACCTGGATTTGCACACGAGGTGCAGGGTGTAGCGTGAGTACAACCAACTCAATAAGTAACAAATCTAACCTTTGGACGTGAAAGGTGNTCAACTAACAGTCAATCACTCAGTACTGTATAAGGCCAATCCAGCCCAAGGGAAGATCCATCCACAAATATAAATGATTCGGACAAGATCCATGTCTAGGGAATATCCACCCCTCGATATAAATCAACTACACTCACTAGGGGTGTGTACAGACTCCGGAGGAGCTCCTTAATCCCAAGCGCTATAATAAGCCAGATCCAGGCATAAATCAATAAAATATGATGCGGTGTGCAGCCCGGTCCCATAGATATCACTCAAAATCAGGCCCTCGGCCTCACATAGTCATCAATCTCTCCGGTCTCTCTCTCTTGGGGGCTCACAATGTCATGAAACTAGCCTAAAATGATGATGTGACATATCAATAATAGCAATAGAGACCGAGATATGATATGCAATGAGTAAATATGACTGAGTATAAGATTTTAATTTAATCAATAAGTCAACATCAAGGAACAACGACTATGGGTCCAAACAGTACCAGTATATAGCATAAGTATGATTTCTAGCATGATCGGCAAATCCATTACTTTATCACATGTTGAAAACACGGATATCAACAAGATAAATCATCTATACAGTTCCATGGAATCGACCGAATCTCAGTTTTCATGGTGCAAGCCCACACGCCTGTCACTTAGCATGTGCGGCACCTCAACACCAATCATATAACACAAATTTTAGGGTTTCGTACCCCCAGGACCAAGTTTAGAAGTGTTACTTACCTCAAGCCGTGCAAACTCTACTCCAACACACCTTTGCTTCGCGCATCGACCTCTGAATTCCTCGAGTCTAGCCACAAACAATTCAATACAATCAACACGGGCTAAAAGAATCAATTCCATAAGAAAATACTAAGTTATTAATCAAAAGTCAAAAGTCGCCTCAAAGCCGGTCTGCCGGACCCACGTCTCGAAACCCGATAAAAGTCACAAAACCCGAAAGATATTTCAACCACGAGCCCAACCATACCAAATTTACCAAAATCCGACACAAAATTGCCACCCAACTCCCCAAATCCCTAGCCTCAAATTCCCAAATTTCACCTAAAGACCACACAATCAATGTGGGAAAATCAATGGGAAATAAGATTATTGAATAAAAATGAGCACAAGTGACTTATCTCAAGAAACCCCTAAAGTCGAATCTTGAGTTTGAAATGTAAAAAATGGTAAAAATCTCGGAATCCTCATTTTAATTAATTTGCCAAGGCATTCTCGCTTCTGCGACTCATTTAGACACTTTTACGGCACCACTTATGCAGTCAATTAGCCGCATCTGCGGAAGCCACTAATGTTGACCAACCGCTTCTGCGGTCACAATCCCTGCTTCTGCTGGCGCGCATCTGCACAAACCATCCGCTTCTGCGAACCGGCCTCCTCAATCCTTTTCTGCTTTTGCGATCCTCCACGCGCATGTGCGAGTACGCACTTAGGGAGTCCCTTCCGCATCTGCGCTCCTCAGCCCCCAGCTCAACCTCCGCTTCTGCGCTTCCCATATGGCACCTGCGACCAAATCTCCGCAGGTGCGATTGCACCAGAAGGCTTCAGCTATAGCAACCTCTCAAACTCAACTTTTGATCCATTAACCATCCGGAATCAACCCGAGGCCCCCGGTACCTCAACCAAACATACCAACAGGTCCTAAAACACGATAAAAACTTAGTCGAGCCCTCTAATCACATCAAACAACATCAAAAATACGAATCGCACCCCAATTCAAGCCTATTGAAACTAAGGAATTCCAACTTCTACAAACGATGCCGAAACCTATCAAATCACGTCTGATTTACCTTAAATTTTACACACAAGTCACAAATGACAGCACGTACCTAATCCAACTCTCGGAACTCCAATCCGAACCCCTTAACCACAAAGTCCACTCTTGGTCAAACTTCCAAATTTTCAACTTTCGCAATTTCAAGCTTAATTCAACTACGGACCTCCAAATCACAATCCGGACACGCCCCTAAGTCCAAAATTACCCAGCAAAGCTACCAGAACCATCGAAGCTCCATTTCAGAGTCGTTTACACATAAGTCAATATTCGGTCAACCTTTCCAACTTAGGCTTACATCCTTGAGATTAAGTGTCTCAATTCATTCCGAAATCTCTCCGGACCCGAACCAACTACCCCCGCAAGTCACATAACAACTGTAAGGCATACAATGATCAGTAAATGAGGGAATGTGGCTACGACTCTCGAAATGACCGATCGAATCGTTACGTACAACGTTATTAAAAAAAATTGGGTTAAAAGATATCATGTAATAGGTAAGCAAATAAATTTGAACAATGTGATGAGGATGATAACTATATTTTAAAACGTTAAGAAGCAAATTTGAGGCAATATATGTTTTTTCCGGTTAAATGAGATTAATTATGCTAGTAACATTAGTTCATTCACAGTTTCACACCATTAACATGTTAAGTTTGTTTTCTTTAAGCAACTGCCTAATATTTTATTTGCTACAATTTGAACTTTGATCTCTCGTGATTCATTCTAGTTTTATTAACAGTTACGACGGTTAATGCAACAATGTGTTAGATATATGTGAGAGTAAAATTTGTTGACCAACTCAAATTTAGATGTCTGCAGTAATATAACATATGTATTAAACTAACAATTAATTTGGTTATTATTTAGACAAGGTTAGTCTGAAATTTGAACATGACTCTTGTGTTGAAATCATCCAAGATAGTGACAAATGTCAACAATTTCTTTTTTATCACGATTAATCTCATAAGATGAGGTACTCATTAATTTTAACGAATTTCTAATAACTTTCAGAAAGGAGATTGGATATCTGCAAGGATATATGAGAAATTTCGAATTATCCAATTTTATTCGCCTATGTGTCATCATTTTCTTTCTAGTCATTCTATTATGAACGGAATGAATTGTTAAAACACACGCACGCGCGCGTGCGCAAACACATATATATATATATATATCTTTCTATTATATAGAAAAGGAAAGATGGTTGACCAAGGCCATATATGTCATTTCTTAAAATTTTCATGTTTGTATTTCTTAAATGCAGAATACACGTGGACCCCACATTCCTCTAGCCGCAACTCTCCTTTAAATGCACTATGCATGTGTTGATTACACTATTTGTGTAGTGCAAATGCTCATTTCCAATCTTTTTCTCATTTTGGAAAATTATTAATTTTTGTTTTATTTAAATAGAAGTTTCCGTAGAGAATTTCTATTTCTATTTTCTATTATATAGAAAAGGAAAGATGGTTGACCAAGGCCATATATGTCATTTCATAAAAAATTCATGTTTTTATTTCTTAAATGTAAAATACACGTGGACCCCACATTCCTCTAGCCACAACTCTCCTTTAAATGCACTATGCATGTGTTGATTACACTATTTGTGTAGTGCAAATGCTCATTTCCAATCTTTTTCTCATTTTGGAAAATTATTAATTGTTGTTTTATTTAAATAGAAGTTTCCATAGAGAAAATAAAATTAATTTTTAAATAATACAACAACAAAAAGAAGTATCGATATTTACGAGATTTTCATATTTACCCAACTATCTTAAAGCAATTTGAAAATAAAAATTAAATAATTTTCATCTACCATATTATTTGAAGACGATTTCAAACTAAATATTTTTATATTCAAAAGTAACTTTAAATATATAGCTTGTTAAACCTCAAAAGTTAATTAACTAAACACCAACAAATAATAATTTTAATAAAATTGCAATGTTGGGCCCGTATACGGGCCTTTCCTCATCTAGTATATATATAAATTAGTAAAATAAAATAAAAGTCATGATAGTATCTCTCCTAGTTGGTAACAATGCATAATAATTTGAATTGAAATTTCGTTTTAAAACTAAAACTGCACATGATTACGAATTAGTAAAGGTAATTCTGTATTTTAGTATTATACTTTTGCATTATTGTATTTTTAGAAAATGCATAAAATACCCAATAAACTTGTTTAAAAAATCAATTACAAACCTAAACTTTACGAGCGATCTAACATCGCACTAGTATATCTAAACTAAATTTAGTACTCCTTCAAAATACTGAACCCGTCTTGTGGTGGGATGTGTTAACATGTGCGATGTGTCAAATGCTATTTTTTTTTTCTTTTTCCACTTTTTGTCTACATTTCATCGTCTCCACCTTCGTTCATCATTATTTTCACCGCCCGCCACCATGGAAGGCATTCACTCCCAAAACCTAGCTCCCTTAAACCCATAAACTCTATATCTGGAAAATCAGAACCACCTCCATATACCATTCCACTTTAACATCTCTAACATGAAATTTTTTTCCTTCACATCAATCTCACCAAAAAATTCCCTAATAACATATAATAGTACTCTTTATCAACTAAATATTGTAAGCAATCAGTCAAATTAATATATATTAATTGCATAATTTTATCACCTAAAGAGCAATGTCCATTAAATCGAACATAAAACACTATGGTCCAAGTAATTTGAACCCGAAGATGGACTTATACTGAGGTAGAAAGAAAACCCAGACACCAGATCAAAGAGAAAATGAGAGAAAATCTCTTGTATGAAAAATGGTATTGGCGAACATCAACCTCTCCAGTCAAATATAAAAGTTATTCCTACCAAAATTCTTGACGCAATTGCTTTGGAGAACTAATATTTCTAACAAATAAAGGAGATTAAAGGGACAAAATTTGAACAATGAATGGAGTTTGTAAATGTAGGTGAATATGTAGGAGAAAATGGAAGAGTGAGAATGAAAATTAAACAAGAAAGAAAGAGAAACATAATAATGGGCCACTGGTTCATTGGTTCTGTTAAAATGAATAAAGAGAAACATAAAACAAAAAAATTATGAATAAGAAAAGAGAAAAAATTAGTATTAAGTCTAATTAGTTATAATATCCAATAGTAAAATGACACATGGACAATTAAATTAGTTTTAAGCTATTTTTTTGCGTTCACGCGCATCTAAGAAATAAATTACACTTTTAACGCCAGGTCATCAAGGGGGTATTGTATGGGCTAAAAATTATCATAATTATTTGTGGGCCAAGTCAACATTAAGAAAGCCTTCATAGGCTGCCATGTGTTATCGATTTGTCTTCAACAGAGGACGAAGGCGAGGTCGAAGTGACCTAAAACGGGACGAAGGTGAGGTAGAGTTGACTCAACATAGAATAAAGATGGGGATGAGTACTCCCTTTAGCAGAGCTGTAACAGCTAGTGATAAAGGATAAGAAGTACATATTTTGAGTGTGTTTGTGTGTTAACTCTTGTGTGAGTTACAAGAGTTTACACCGCTTTTGAAGTGAAAATATGCCCATTACGTGTTTCTCATGTGTAGGAACAAACTTATGCGGAAAAGAATTAAATAGAAGAAAAATTGGTGAAAAAAAAGTTGAAGAGAAAAGTCTCTGACAACGAAGTAAAGCTCACTTCGCCAGATTAGGGCTGAAGCAGAAAAAATCAGTTTTTCCAATCCGAATTAGGAAAAGGAAACTTCGCCCCATATAATCCCTAGTCACTATACATACATCATATAACGTGCTTTTGAGAGGGAGACACTACTTTGGAGGGAGAGAAGACTTTGGGGAGGCAAGAACACGCTAGGAGCAAGAAGGAGAAAGATTCAACTTTATGTTTTTCACTCTTTCTTTCTCTATTTTCATTATTGATTATGAATTCCAGTATTGTAGTTGCTGTCGACGCTCCCTTTTTCTTCCAAAACGGAGTTCGGAATCTGGTATACGACATTCGGGAGGACAACTCTATTTCCTTGCGAGAATTGGGTTTTTTAGTTTGAAGAGTCGCCACCTAATGATTATAGTGCATTAGGACACTTTAAGGAAGAATTTGAGATGAAGAACCAGAGTTTGGGTAAGGGCTAGAAATTATCTCGAGGGGAAGGTGTTAGGCACCCCTTAAGATCCACTAGTGTGGTTCCCGGCCATGCTACAATTGTGACTTTGAATGCAAACAAACAAGTAAACAAGCAAGCATTGCAAATACGAGAAAAATATTACAAATAAGGAGCACAAAAGGTTAAAAAAAAAGTGCTGAATTTTAAGGAAGGAGCAGTTTAGTTAAAAGTGCAAGTAGGAAGAAGTCAAGTACTTAGTGCGAACAATCTTAAAATTATGTGAAAAACAGAAGTCGAAAGTGCAACAGCTTTTTAAGATTCAGAAAATTGTTAAACTAATACAGAGGGAGGGGGGTCCTAGGTTTATATATTACATGGATCATTTGCACAACACTGGTACTCAATTGTACGCATAGTGTTATCGTGTAATCATCATCTCCATGTCTACCCTTTCCCACCCCGTTAAGGTATTGGAGCGCGAAATGGTATCGTTTGCCTATTGCATGCTATTACCCGTCCCAAGCTATCAGTCCCGGGGCATTAGGACTTCTAATCCTAAAAGGGGAAGAAAGGGATGGGAGCCTTTATGGAGTTTAAAGGACAAAAATTCTAATCGACATTCAAAAATAAGTAACAAGTAGGGGGAATGAACAGACAAACAGGTAAGGCTCACATAAACCCCGTAAATCAGATAACATATAGTTTAGCATGCCTTTACACATACTGGTTTGGTCTTTAAAATTAAAAATTAAGCAGCGAGCGGACTGGTTCGATACATACGTTTAGACAGGAAGCCCACATTAGGCAACTTGGATCCGATTGTCAGAACTTAAGGTATTTTAAGCGAGTGATTTAGAAAGTACTGGTTCTAGAAAAGTAGTCTAATGCCGGAAAGTACAGACTGCAGTCAGTTTAGAAATAAGTTTTAAGAGAATCATGAGTATAAACCATAAAAGGGGTTCCAGAGTCAGAAATACTTAAGGAAAGAGTAAATTGCAAAACTGTTTTAAAGACAATTTCAGGAAGACCAAAACTTAGTTGGAAAATGTTTAGGCAGAACTTTAGAAAGAAACCATTTCAGAAGAGGTGCTGATTTGAAGAACTCAAATGTATACTGATTCAAAAGAGTTTTGTCAAAAGATTGAGGCTGAAAACATTAAGACATTAGAGACCAGTTAATAGATTGTTATTGCTTAAGAAGAATCGGACGAACTTGATGCGGAATCCTATGATATTTATACATGATTTTAAAAATCTGTTAAGAACTGGTAAGAAGAGGTAATTATTTAATTACCCTACAGTTTGCCTAATGCATATGCATTCCCTATAGGCATGATTTCTATATGCACTGATTACATGAATGTTAAGGTCCTATAGGCAGGATTTCTTGATGACTTATATCATAATTAAACGTTAAACCCTATAGGCATGGTATCTAGGTGAATTGAATCAGAAACGTCGAACCATCTTATGTGCAGTATTTCTAGTGAAAAAATTAAAGTCCTAAAGTCATGATATCTACCCTTTATTGATGCAAGAAAGTAAAACCCCTCCCACACCCTTTTACTAGATTCCCCGAGTTCTATACAAGTTATTACAACCCAATGAATCAACTGAAATAATAGAAATACATCAAAAACTAACAGCTAGATCCAAGTAGCCTGATTCAATCTTAATGTCCAATAATATGTATTTAACCAACTCCAGGGTCCAGATCTCCAAAGCCTTCTCATTATCCAGGGTGTTTCAAAGTTTCAAGGAACCTCAGGGATTCCAGGCATTGCTTACACCCAGGATGCCATTATGAACAGGATGGTGCAGTGTGGAATAGCCAGCCCTCAGGCATCCAAGTTCAGAGGGAGCTCAGGGGTTCCATGGCTTGCAAGAGAGGGGCAGAACTTATAGCTAGGAGTAAGTGCAAAGTGAAAGGGAATTAGGGGGCCATGACAGGTGGTGGTCATACCTAGCCATAAGATAGGCTGGCACACCCCTGACCACTTGCTAGATGAACAAGTTAGGAGCAGACCTTTTGATGGTCAGACAAAGGTCTGGATAGTGATTAGGACACTATCAGACCTAAGTCAAGGCTCAAGCACATAGTGGGGAGAATGGGAAGTGGGAATTGATTGAGTTAAGGAGTTCAATGAACCCAATTCAGGATCATAGACAGCAATATTGGGGTGCTGCTATGCCCTGAACAATAAACTCACATACAAAGGGCTAAAAGGGGTAAGGGAATTCATAAAGCATCATATTCACATTAAACAAACAACTGCACAGATTATTTAAATGCTAGACTGTAAGAGAAGGGGAAACACGTTATAATATGCTAGAAAACATGTGGACAGAATTAAACACATTGTTTTTGGGGCGTATAAACTAATTGAAACATACCAGTATAGAAGTAAAGAATGCAGAAGAAAGCGAGCAAAGTCCACAGCAGTGTGAGTATCAGAAAGAGAGAGTAAAAGGGAATTGTGAACTCAGATGGTATTCTGTGTTCGTGTGTAAAAGTGTAGAAGGGTAGCCTCTTTTATAGTGTAGAGAAGTAAACAAGAAAGGTAAGAAAACCCTTTTAAAAAAAATCAGTCTCAAATATTCTCCCTTTAGTCAAGGGATTTAATTTCAAAAGGAAAAGTGTAAACAAGGAAAGGAAATTTGAATAAAATCCTTCACAGTAGCATAAGAAGGGAAAATACACGAGGTATATTTAAGGAAAGGTTTCAATAGTACTTGATTTGTAAAGAGAAAAGAAAAAGAATCAATCAAACAATTAACAAAATCAAAGTACTAAGTTTAAATCGAATGAACCAAACCATAAATAGGTAAAGAGGGCTTAACCAAAGAAAATTAGTGGCAATCAATCAAGACCCTATCAAAGGGATCCAAAATCAATCAAGCAATCACCAAAAACCGTGGAAGATGAGCTTCTTGCATATAAAGCAAACAATTCATACAAAAGAGTTTAACATTGAAGTGTTTAGAATCGTAAACAAAAGAATACGAGTTCAACCAGAGACTCATAGTGAGTCTGAAGGTACAGGGTCCCCAAAGTGGAACCCTAATCCAATTTACCAAGAAAAACCCCCAAATTCTAGGGTTTCCCCATTGAATCAAACACAGAAACGAGAAGGCAAGTGAACAGACTCAAGGAGTCTTATGAGAATCAGGCAAATACAATGGCGGGCTTGAAACAATCAAAGAAAGGAAACCACTTTAAGGCATGAAGAACATGCTCAGAAAAACTTTGGCATTTAAGAAAACATGCTTAACAAGAACACGAACATAGTTCAGGAAAGCAAAACATCAAGAAACTCAGTAGTAAATATGCATGGTAGAAGAGTGAGAAAAACAGACTAATCATGTGAGCATACATATAAAAGTAGAAAGATAATACATGCGTAATAGAGGAGGAAAACATACGAGCATAATACAGACAAACATCTAAAAGAAAAGAACAACAAGAATCGACAGACTTTCAGAAACCCTAATTTTGAAAAACCAACGATTTTGAAAAGGAAATCTGGGGAAAATACCCAAAACGTCAAATATAGCATAGGTTCAACACAGATCTAGGCAAATAAACAAAGAAAGAACCTCGAATAGTTTAGGGTTTCTGAGAAACCCTAGAAATGAGAAGGTGTGGAAAGGGGTCTGGTCTCGAACAGATCTGAGCCATAGTTAGGCTCTTAAAGCTCGAACACACCGGCACATGGCCGGAGAAGCCATAGAACCACAGATCTACAACGGATCTGAACGAACTTTATCGAGGTCAGGCCTCGACATCTCGAACAACCACGGTTTGGGGGAAAGGAAGGTAGGCACAGGATGTCCATGGCCGAAGAAGCCATGGACTCCGATGAGATTGCTCGGAGAAGACGGCGGAGGCGATTAGGGTTTCGAGTGCTAGAGAGCGTTTGAGAGGAGGAGAGAGTTTGGGGGCGACTGTGTGAGAGAAATGAGGGTTAGGGTTAGGTCGTTTGGAATTAAAAAGGAAAGGGTTATTTGTGGTCGTTGATCAAAAGGATCAACGGCCTGGATTTAAAAGGATCCCGGGCGGGTTTAGTTTAATGGGTCAGGGGTTGGGTTAAATTGGAATTGGGCTGGCCCAATTGGGCATTAGGATTGGGGCCAATTGGGTATAAGATTAAAATGAAATTGAGGCTATAATTGAAATGAAAGGTGGCCAAAATTGAAATAGCCAGTTTTCCCCTGTTATTTTATAAAAATAGTGAAAATGATTTTAAAAGAAAATTGAAGATGCTGAACCAATTAATAATACATATGTATTAGTTTAAAAATATTAGAACTAATTTTACAATTATAAAACACTATTAATCGTAAAAAAGGCTATAATTGCCTTTATATGCAATTAGCTTTAAAAATACCAAACAAATTTGTAAAAATATACAAAAAATTACCTTAATTATATTTGGTGTAAATATGAGAATAAAATAAGTTATTCACAAAAATGATAATTGATTGGATTTTGTACTGTTAAAATAGACAATAAATTGATTTAAAATAAGAAAAAATACCAAAACTCTTGGGAATGCTTATATATGCATGTATATTCTATTTTGAGGATATTTTGAGTACATAAAAATACTTAGGGAAAAATTGGGTATCAACAGTTGTGCATACTATTATGCATAGCTAATTTGTAATCTAGAGTTTTGATGGAACCTTTTGTAGGATAAATTCTTTTTATGTTTTTATATAATTGAGCCATTGGCCTTCTCTACTTGTTTAACTATGTACTTATTTTAGTTGATTGAAGAGCTCTCAATTAATTGTGTCTATTTATTATGTATTGCTTCGGAAAAAGAGTACGCATTTAGGTAGTTGTCAAACAACGTCACTCCTAACGTATGTGAGAGATCAATAAGGAGGGCTTAAAGGTGGGATTAGGAATAACGAAACCTTGGTGCGATCTCAGTGAGCGGTGAATTAGTGTCAGTTAGCGTAGTTCGGAAGAATACCTCTAGTAAATTATGGTAGTTGCTCAGAAGAGAATTACGACACCCGAAGTACTCACGATCGGTAGAGAATACTTAAGCGAATTTATATGAGGCATAGCGAGAAGGATTCCGACAATTGAAAAAATTATAACTCTATGCCTCATTTATCTCGTCTCCAACCTTATCCTCATAATTGATAGTTTTACTGCTTTTTATATTTGTTAGTTAATTAGTTTAGAATAAAAGATCACATTCTTTATAACTTAGAAATTATTCAATCTTGCCTTTTTAGTGATATTAAACAGTTGTAGCTAAGTCTTAGTTCTCTATGTGATTCAACTCTGGACTTGCAAACCAAATTATATTTTCAACAACCGCTTAGTCCTTTTTATAAGGCATAGTTGCGCGTTAACAAGTTGTGGCGCCGTTGCCGGGGAACTAACAATGTAGCTATAGGCGTACATATTTCTAGGTTTCAAGTTTGAACTTTTTTTTTAGTATTTGATTTTTTTTTGTTTTACTTGTTGATTTGAGAAACATAACATCTTGGAATTATGAGAGTTTTGATGTTGGTAATTTTACTGTTGATCTTCCTAATGCTTATTGTGGAGGAAACCACCCATAGCAAAATTAGCAAAATATTTTCGTGCACGAGTTATGTACACCAACTCAATCTTATGTGTGGAATATGTGTGATATGTGTGGTGGGCAAGATAGTCACTTTTATGGTTGTGCTTTTATTTCTTCTCCTCCCCTAACCCCTTACTATGATGGTTCTAATTTTTTTCTTGTAAAATTACTAGGAACAAACAACTTGGGGATGCTGATTTAAAGAAGATCAATGACATGCTAAAGTGCCTTGGAGGCTCAACTGAGTCAACTAGTTGAACCTTGTAAAGCTGACATTGTAGATAGTAGCCAAGAAGAGCGTCAATTAGCGGCAGAAATTGACAATATAAGGGAGGAGTTGAGAGTAGAATATGACCAAACCATCCAATTAGAATTTGAGGGTGCCAACATTGAAGACATGATACTAGAGTCAACCAAGGACATTGAGGATACAAATTTAGTTGACCCTAGTATGATCTGTGTTGAGGATGTCGAAAATTTTGAAGTTCTTGTATTTGAGCGTGTTGGACCTCATTCCAAACACTTATCTACCTTGTTTTCTAGTGATGAAATGGGAATGGATCCTTACGAGAATACAAGTGAGTCAACTAAAGAGATAGATGAGCCTTATATTCTGAAATTTTCGAAGTTGTCTAGGCAAGATGACACCCCTCAGCTGGGCCAAAAATGCATAAAGAATCATTTAGTTTTTGGCTTACAAGAATTTGTACCACCCAAGAGCATAATCATAAGCTTGAGTCAAAACTTGGGGTTCAGTTCATAAGCTCAAGGTGGAGGCAAAAACTAGTTTACGTCGTGCTGCAACGTTAAATCAAGCGCTTGTTGGGAGGCAACCCGTTTTTACTTTTTTTTAATTATTTTTATTATTGTTTTAATATTGTATTATTATTGTAGTGTTGTTTTTGATTTTTCTAGGAGCACGGTAAGCAAGGCCATTGGAAGAAATGAAGCAAGTGAGATGGTTAGAACTAAGTGTGGGGTACCCTCACAAAGAATCAAGTCTGGGAGAAGTATGAGTACCCCATGAGCTGCTAATTCATCAGCCTTTGGCCTACCAGGGAGTTACTTTTACCCTCTTGTATTTATGGGTGTGCATTGTGGACAATGCACAGTTTTAATTGTAGGGTGAAGTGATTATTGGATAATCCTATGCTATTTTAGTTGTGTTATTTATGTGTGTTGAAAAAAAATTAATTTTTTTAGGTAGAAATATGGTTTTTCTTGTAGCCATCGTTCTTTTCCAAGGGATGACTCTTTGAACCGGGTAGTAAAAAAGGTTTTGGATTTTTCCAACGATGGACTTTCTAGACAATTTTCTTGAGGGTTTAAAGTCCAAAGAAAAACAGAACAAAAAAAATCATTTTTTCTTCTTTTTTGAATTGATAATGAAATGGAGAAAACTTGAGTATCTATGATTTTTGACACATTTTATATCAGGCCTTAGAGGTGGAGCATTTGAAGTAAGTATTCTTCATGATGTTGTAATTACATGCCTTGAAAATATGTGTGGCTTTCGTTTGACACCGAGGCTCATCTTTTGATTCTTCTGATTAATTCTCGCGTGCTTCAATTTTATGATGATTGTGCTAGTTGTTTTAACTTGAGAGTCGGGTCCGAGCCGTCCTGATTGAGTCATGTGCATTGTGGGAGGTGAGATTTTGGTGTACTCTTGCCATCCTTGCTAGTCTATAACTTGTCCCGTGTGTGAGTCGAAGCGGAATAGTTAAGTCTTGCAAGTTTGGGATGTGATATAGGATTTCTTTAATTGACCATTTAGTCTATTTGCCTACCAGTGCTAATATTATTCGTAGTCAACCCTTTTGAGCCTGTAGACCTTTTCTTTGGCAACCACATTACAAGACGAATCCCCTTTGTTCTTAATCAATCTTGTTAAACCTTTACCTCTGAAAGCACTTAAGTAGCTAGAAGAGTAAAGAAAGAGAGTGGGTAGATTTTGAGTAGAACCATAGAAAGGCCGAAAAGGTGCACTTGTGTACAAACAAAAAAAGGATACTAGCCGAAAGTACCTAATTAAGGAGAGTGAAAAAAAATAACTGAAAATAAATAAATAACACCTCTCATATCTTTGTCTGGGCTAGTAAATATCTATATGCTGATGTGCTTAACGAAGAAGGGCTTAAATGTGAATGGTTTCATGGCAAGAAATTGAAGTGACCATGGCAAGAAGGTGCTTATAAGCGAAGTGTAGTGTATTAAACTGGTTAGGAGGGTTAGTTACTATTTTCTCAATTATATCCTACCTGTCTCTCAGCCTACATTACAACCTATAAAGTCATATTTGTTCCTAGACTGTACGAGCTTAAATTAGTAGAGACTTACACTACGGTCAAGCCTATGGAACGAACTTGGGTGATATGAGAGTTTCGTTATGAGAGTGAGCAATTCTTCTCATCGGAGAGTCCTTAAAATATATTTGAACTTATATATGAATATGTGGACTACTTTCTCTATGGTTTGTTGGTAAGGGCACATGATTTGCAAAGGATTGGTAGAGACCTTGATTTTTGAGTTGGCAAAAGGAGTGAGACATGGCGTGGAATGCATTTGAGTCAAGTTTTGAGGCGAGGATGTTAGAAAGAGTCACATAAATATTTTAAATAATCTTGTCATGAGTTTAAAACCTGAGGAAATGTATGAAGAGTCCATATGATGGGTTCTAAAAATTGATATAAACCATTGTCATTGGTATAGTGTTTGAGTATGTTTTGAAAGGTATTTCTTGCTTATGCGCTTAATTTTAAGTTTTGTCAAGGATGAGCAAGAGTTTAAGTGTGGGGTGGTGATAAAGGATGAAAACTGCACGTTTTGAGTGTGTTTGTGTGTTAATTCTTGTGTGATTTGCGGGAGTTCATACCGCTTTTGAAGTAAAAATATGTCCATTACGTATTTCTTGTTGTGTAGGAACAAACTTATGCAGAAAAGGATCAAATAGGAGAAAATTTGGTGAAAAAAGAGCTGAAAAGAAATGTTCTGGACAGTGAAACGAGGTGCACTTTACCAGACCGGGACCAGAGTAGAAGAAACCAGAAAATTCCCGGACAGCGAAGCGAGGTTCACTTCGGCAGACCGGGACCGGAGCAGAAAAAATAGCTTTTCCAATACGAATTAGGAAAAGAAAAATTCGCCCCATACAAACCCTAGTCACTATAAAAACATCCTAAAATGTGCTTTTGAGGGGAAGACACTACTTTGGAAGGAGAGAAGACTTTGGGGAGGCTAGAACACGCTAGGAGCAAGAAGGAGAAGGATTCAACTTCACGTTTTTCCTCTTTCTTCCTCTATTTCTATTATTGGTTATGAATTCTAGTATTGTAATGTCACGACCCAAGTTCTCCCTGCGTGAACTGTCGTGACGGCACCTAGTCTTTACGACTAGGTAAGCCTAACAATTGTGAAAAAAGGAAAATAGAATATGAAACTAGCAATTTACCGATAACATAAATAAAAGGTTTAACATGCCGCTCGACATATACAATACCACTCTCTCAAACTGAACAAAGACATTCCCAAAACCCGGAATCTGATGAAATCACAAGCTAGAGAAATTTACATAGTGTTCTAACTCCAGAATGTCTAAACAAAAGTAAATACAGGAAGTCTAAAGCTAAAGGGGAAATAGAGAGGGACTTCTAGGTCTGCGGACGCGGCAGATATACCTCAAAGTCTGTGATATCGCCCGCCTCACTGATAGAACGGCCGAGCAGAATAACCTGGATCTGCACACAAAAAACATGTGCAGGAAAGGGCATGAGTACACCACAACGGTACCTAGTAAGTGCCAAGCCTAACCTCGGTCGAGTAGTGACGAGGAAGGTCAGGGCTCTACTGGTTACTTAATTATATAATAAGGTAAAACAGTGTAGAACGCGACAGTATAATTAACAATGCTAACAGTCAAATAAAGATGAAATCACAGGAAGAAATAACTCAATACGCAGAGATAACAACAGGGGATCTCCCAGGATAACGTCCCGTAGTCCCAAACATAAATGTGCACAGGATCTCCCGGGATTTCGTCCCGTAGTCCAAGTCGTAAATGTGCAGGGGGGATCTCTCGGAATATCGATCCATAGTCCCAAACGTAAATATCCAGTACAGGGGGATCTCCCGGGATATCGTCCCGTAGTCCCAAATATAAATGTGCAGGGGGATCTCCCGGAATACCGATTCGTAGTCCCAAAGTAAACAAGCAGGGGGATCTCCCGGGATACCGTCCCGTAGTCCCAAAGTAAACACACAATAGTCTCAAGAAAGGAATCTACACTTATATTCAAGTTCGTACCAAGAAACATGAATTTCTACTCTAAACATGCTGCACAGAATCCAAGTAAGCAGTTTAAGCAGATACGACAGTTAAGTCACTCAAGCATGCTTTCCTAAGCTAAACAATAGGCTTCAAATACAAGTAGTGCTCAATTAAAAGGAAACACAAATATTTACTTAATGAAAACGGGATTTTTTTTAACAATCATTACGTGTACGCACTTGTCACCTCACGTACACAACATTCATATAACAACAATATCAAAATCCTAAGGGGAGTTCCCCCACACAAGGTTAGGCAAGCAACTTACCTCGAACCAGCTCAAAATCAATCCGATATCACGCTCTTGCCACGAGTATCCAACTCTGAGTGGCCCAAATCTAATCAAATCAGTTACATAACGTAAATAAAACTACAAGCAACTAATTTAACTAATGAATTTAAAGCTACAGCGAGAAATTAGGAAAATCACCTAAAAATCCTCCCCGGGCCCACGTCTCGGAATCGGGTAAAAATTACGGATTATGAACACCTATTCACTCACGAGTCTAACCATACCAAAATCACTCAAATCCGATACCAAAACCTTGATCAAAATCCCAAAACTCGGCCTAAGAACTTTTCCTCAATTCTCCCAATTTTTCACCCCAAATTCGAAATTAAGTGATGAAATTAAGATTAGATCAATGGAATACAATCAAAAACGAGTTAGGAATCATTACCCACAGATCTTCTCTTCAAAATCTCCACAGAATCGCCTTCCCCGAGTTCCAATTTGATTTTTTAAGTTATGAACTCAAACCCTCGATTTTTCATATTTCTGCCCAGCGATTTTCGCTTCTGTGGTCACAGGGCCACATATGCGGTCCCGCACCTGCGGGAAAAGCATCACAGGTGCGAAATCCACTTAACCGGGCTGGGGCCGCATATGCGGTTTCCCAGACGCATCTGCGGTCCCTGGAGCACCAGGCCAAACCCACCGGTATGTGGAGTTTTCTTTCGTTGTTACGACAGGCTGAGAGCAGTGACCGCTCTCTTTTGAGGTTATTGAGCCGCTTTTGCGGTGCTGCACCTGCGGTCCTACATGCACAGGTGCAATTATAGCAGGTTCAACAATATCAACAATTGCCTAAGTTCAAAACCACTTCCGTCAAGCATCCGAAACTTATCTGAGGCCCCCGGGACCTCAACCAAACATGCCAATCAATCCTAAAACATCATACGAACTTAGTCCAACCCTCAAATTACATCAAACAACGCTAAAAACATGAACTCCAATCCAAGCCTAAAGAACTTGAAATTTCAAGAATCCTACAACCGATGCCGAAACCAACCAAACCAAGTTCGATTGACCCTAAATTTTGCACAAAAGTCACATTCAACACTACAGAACTATTTCAACTTTCGGAATCGGATTCCGACCCCGATATCAAAATTTCATTATCGATCCGGAAACTTCAAAAATTCAACTTTCGGCATTTCAAGCCTAAATAAGCTACGGACCTTCAAAACACAATCCGAACACGCCCCTAAGCCCGAAACACTCAACGGAGCTAACGGAATCGACAGAATTCCATTCCGAGGCCGTCTTCACACTGTTCTGACTACGGTCCAAATTCTAAAGCTTAAGCTCTCATTTAGGGACTAAATGTCCCAAAACACTCCGAAACTCAAAACGAATCTTCCCAGCAGACCACCATAGCAGAAATAAACACAGGGAAAGCAGTTAATAGGGGATCGAGGCGAAAATTTTCAAAATGACTAGTCGGGTCGTTACATGTAATTGTGCATACTATTATGAATAGCTAATTTGTTATCTAGGATTTTGATGAAACTTTTTGTAAGATAAATTATTGTTATGGTTTTATATAATTGAGTTGTTGGACTTCTCTTCTTGTTTAACTATGTACTTATTTCAGTTTATTGAAGATCCCTCAATAAATTGTGCTTATGTATTATGTATTGCTTGGGAATGAGAGATCAATATGGAGGGATTAGGAATAACGAAACCTTGGTGCTATTTTAGTGAGCGGTGAATTAGTGCCAGCTAGCGTAGCTCGAAAGAAAACTTCTAATAAATTATAGTAGTTGCTCGGAAGAGAATTATGGAATCTGAAATACTCACTATTGGCAGAGAATACTTAGAAGAAATTATAGGAGGCATAGTGGAAAGGATTCCGACAATTAGGAAAATCATAACTCTAGGCCTCATTTATCTTGTCTCCAACATTATCCTTGTTAATTGATAGTTTTACCGCTTTTTAGATTTGTTAGTTAATTAGTTTAGAATAAAAAAATTACATTCTTTAACTTAGAAATTGTTCGAGCTTGCCTTCTTAGTGATATAAAACAGTTGTAGCTAATCCTTAATTCTCTGTGGAATTCGACTCCGAATTTTGTAAAACAGATTAGATTTGCAACGACCACTTAGTCCTTTTTATAAGTCATAGTTGGACGTGATTAGCTAGTCTTAGAAATAAGACCTTAGAGAGAATATTTTAGGAAATATTTATCCCATCTGTACTATAGATTTTTTTTGGCTCATGTGCCCTTATAAATAGAAAGAGAAAGGATTGTAGAGGGGATTGTACATTTATTGTAAAAAAATAATACATTGACATTCTCTGAAGATTCTTGCTTTATCATTAACATACAAAATACACCTTTTCTTTAGATATGTGTCTATCTTTTCTCCCACGATCCAAGAAGGATCTGAATATTCTAAGGCTTATCATCATCCATATTTGTCAGAGGGAATATAATAAAATCTCACCCTTTTCGGGTGACTCGCTTGCATTTATTTACATAAGTGTCATTCATTATCATTTATTGTTATTTAATGATATCCTCTTTGTTCTTGGTCTATTGAATATTGCTTTATTATTGTTATTTATTGCTACTCGAATAGTACTTATGAAATCTTACTAAAATATCAGTTAAACAATCTTTTGGATATTAATATTGGCTAAGATTAACTCTATTCCATTAGAAAATCTAATTGGTTAAACCTAGATCTAAATTTTGGGTCAAACTGTTTGGCACCGTATGTGGGGATTTTCTCAGGCAATCTTTTAATTTCCACTAGATCCATAACTTACGTGACTTGTTAATCTAATAAACCACAGAGTTTATCTATTCTCTATGTGCGTACAAAACCTTCCATGGCATGTAACATAGGAAATGGAATGAGGGCAACAAATAATAATCCCCTTAATATCATGAACGCCATCAACAAAGGCTATGACACCCAGGGAGAGCAAGTGACACTCACTGCCTCCCCAGGCAAAAGAGTTCGCCTGCCCCTTTATGCAGCACAACAAAACCAAATGGGAAAGGAGCGTCCACGCCCACGAGAGAAAGGGCGCCGCCTTCCATGAAAGATCTCCTCGAAGCATGGCTAACTAATTCTCTAGTCAATGTTCTCAGTAAATAATCCCTATGCACGACCACAGAAATCATGATAATCCATGCAGCAGAACGTGGAAACGAACACGACGACCAACCAAGCCATCCAACTCCAGGTAAAACTCACACTATTACCGAAAATGCAGGTGACAGCATCCTCACCGCCGTGTTGAAAAGAATGGAGGAAATGAAAAACGAGAATAAGGCGCTCAAAGACCAAATGAAAGAGCACCATGAAAGGGTAGACAAAATACCAGGTGAACCTAAATTATTACCAAAAAGAGACACAGGCAGTTTCGTGGAACAGCCGTACAGCGAGGAAGCGGCTCCACATGCCATACCAAAGACCTTTGAGAAGCCCCCATATCTTAGAATCTACGACAGGACGACTGACCACGTAGATCATGTGACTCACTATGTTACCGCACTGAAAGGCAACGACCTCATCAAACAGCAGGTGTCCTCCATCTTGATGAAAAAAATTTGCGAAACCCTCAATGGATGGGCATTGATATGGTATTCACAGTTACCATCCCGTTCCATACAAACATTTGAAGAGATGGCCGACAAGTTCATGATGGCACATGTCGGGGCAAGAAAGCTAAAACAAGAGTAAATGACATATTCGCCATTAAGCAATCCCTAAGAGAGGGACTGAGGGACTTCATTGCCCAATTCAACAGGGTGAGGATGACCTTACCAAATGTTTCCGAAGGGATGGCCATGGCAGCCTTTCATAATGGGTTGAGCAGAGAGGGTTCAAGGGCGACCAGAAAACCGCTGAGTTAGTTAATGAAGTATCCACCGGCCACTTCGGATGAAATCCATAATGCCTACTATTCCAAGGTCAGAGTAGACAACTGCGACCTCAATGGACCAACTCGACGACTAACCTTAGTACAATCCGAGCCCAGGAAAGAATGCAGAAATAATATGAGGAGAGACCCCCAAATATCACAGCCAATCAGGAAACGATACCAACCCTATGTCAGGACACCCGTCCCGTCCTTCCGTTATGTAAATGGCCCGTCTAGGCCGAGATCAATCACTCACGGGGACGATTGAGGTTTTCCCCCTTGTTATCTGCTCACAATTTTTGTGTATCGCCTACAGAAGTGGTCTTCACTCTCGAGAAGCTCGGAACAAAAGTCAAATGGCCACCAAAGATGAGGTTGGACCGAACACAGGAAAATATAACGCTCTCTGCGAGTTCCACCAAGAACGTGGACACAAAATAGAAGATTGCATCGCTCTGATACTAGAGGTGGCAAACTTGCTGCAACAAGGGCACCTCAAAGAACTACTCAGCGACAAAGATAGAAACACCTTAGCAAGGTGTCGAGAACATCCAGGCCCACCAAAGCCCTCTTCGCTAACTTGTACTATCAATATGATTATTAGTGGCAGCGACGACGCCTCTATCAATGGCATCAAATTTACTGCCACCCACAAGCTCAAAAGATCGATCACCCATGAACGATATGACGGACTCGAAGAAAGTATCATACTCGATGAGTCAGATGCCGAGAGTTTGAATTTCCCTTATAATGATCCACTTGTCATTCCTTTACGAGTTTTAGATACTGTTGCTAAGAGATTTATGGTCGATGAGGGAAGTGGAGATGGAACCATCCATCTCTGAGTTTTCGCATAGATGAGACTCGAGGATAAGATAGCACCACATTGTATTACACTAATCGATTTTAACAATGCAACTGAACGGGCTTCAGGAGAAATCACACTCCTCCTTCTCGCCGAAGAAGTAAATCTAGAGACAACATTCCATATCACCATGACATCACATACAACGCCATCATGGGATGACCATGGATACACCCCGTGAGAGTCGTCCCTTACAGCTTATACTAAGTGATCAAATACCCAACACCTTGGGGGATATTCAACATACGAGGGGAACAAAGCACATCGCCGGAATGTAACCGAATCACCGTGGAAAACACGACGACTTGACAAAATAAAAAAGAAAAAAGCATAGCAATCAACAGGGCCGAAGAGATCAGAAGGCCGGCGACCTCCCCCCTAAAAGTGTCGATTTTGAGCTGGCATCCATCCAACTAGCTTCGTAGTTGAAACGGCTAAGTCTGAAGATTGCTGCATTGGGCCTCCACACCCCTACTCGTATCGAGCTCTTCTTCTTTTCCCTTAAACACTACCCCGAGAATGCTGAATCTATCCATGACCGCCATCAGATCCTCGTTCTTTTTCTTCAATTCTTCTCTCAAGGCCGGCATGTCGCCCTCCTTGAAAAGCTGCCTCCGAAGATCCTGATACTTCCCATGGTACTTCTCGTACTTACCCTTCAACTTCACATAAATTTCTTTACATCTGTTCTCCCTCTGAGCACTCTCAATTTCCAGAATGTCCGTTTGCAAATTATGAAAAGGTAAAATTTAAAACTTAGAAACGAGTTAAGACAAAGGGAAAAGAACGAACAACAACCATACTTACCCTGAGAGCAAGGCAGATAATGTTTTTACACAAGGTAATGTCATTTATATCCTTGAGGGTCACACGCTCGGGGTTGGAGCAAAGAGGACCTAGAGTGAGGACCGCCTCTTTGGTATTTCTCAGCAAATCACGATCCATTGGGATCGTGATGGTCCTTGAGGATCCCTCTATCCCCACCTCGATCTGAATGAGTCCCTCATCAATCATCCTTAGATCGTCAGGGTTCATTTCGGAACCTGACTCATCACCTTTATAAATGACGTCCTTTCCTTTGTCCTCGTCGGCCGGAGAAGCATCCGGTGCCAGCCTAGAAGATAAAGCCTCCTCTCGCCTTACAGGCACGAAGCTAACGCCAAGCATCCTCTCCACAACCTTCTCCTCCTCGAAATATAAGGGCACACCCTCATGAGCCTCTTCCGGTTGAGGGATCTCGGTGGTCGCCCTAACATCATGTCTAATGTGAATCGCCATCATCTCCCAAAGCGAGAATTCACCCCCTACTGAATTGATGACCAAGGGAAATCCCCTCCTACGTCCTAGACTTCCTTTTACTGGGCCTTAGTTCCCCATCACAGGGAGAGACTCATCATCTTCGTCGATGAGTGAAAATATTTGAGTAACGGGAGCATCAGCTAAGATGAAGGCAGAGGCATAAGACGCGATAACCGAGACAGGGGCGGAAGGCGTAGCGACCCTTCTCCTCCTAAATGTCGGCACGGGCTCCCTATTCTTTCTTGTAGTCCCCCCTGATTGAACTTAAAAAAAGCGTAAGAATTAAGTGCAAAGGCACAAGCCGATATGAATACGATCACGACCAGAAGAAGGAGATTACCTGTCTAGGGAAGGGCTGGTATGAACTTCTGAAAGAAGATCTTCCAGTCACGAATCCCCGCGGTATAGGGGAGAACCTGCTTAACCCAATTAGCGAGACGTACCGCCAAAGGAGGAGGATGATTGGTAGCTACAAGAGAAGAAAGATTATTCGATCAACTTGGGATAAATATTGTACTTGAAAGGGTAAAAGCTAAAAACGTGAACAAGAACGGTATGACAGGATCGAATAAAGTATCATCTTCGACGAGTCAGATGCCGACGGTTTGACTTTCCTTTATAATGATGCACTTGTTATTCATTTATGAGTTTTAGGTACTGACGTTAAGAGAATTATGGCCGATAAAAGAAG
>NW_017672752.1:23963-68122 GCF_001879085.1 Nicotiana attenuata | reverse complement strand
GGGGGTCCATCATCCATCCCCGTGTTCTCGCACAAATGAGACTCGAGGATAAGATAATGTTACGTTACATTACACTAACCGGTTTTAACGATGCGGTTGAATGGACTTCGGGATAAATCACACACCTTGTTCTCCCGGCGGAGTAACCCTAGAGATAACATTCCATATAATAGACCAGGACACCGCATACAGCACCATCATGGGACGATCATGGATACACCCCATGATAGCCATCCCCTCCATCTTATACCAAGCGATCAAATTCCCAACACCTTGGGGAATATTCAGCATATGAGGGGAGTAACGTACATCCAAAGAATGCTACCGAATCACCATGGACAACACAACGACTCAACAAAAGAAAGAAAAGGAAAAAGAAGCACGACAATCAATAGGGTCGAGGTTGTGAGCACGTGATTTTTGCCCTATATGAATTATTCCCAAAAATTCAAACAAAATGATTTCTTTATTATTTTACAATTTTTGTGAACTTTTGTGTTATTTTCTGATAATTGTTGCATTTTATTGGTGCTTTTTAATTCATATGAAAAATATAAAAAAATACATTTGGCATTTGCATTTAGGATGTAATTTCATATTTTACGATTAATTAGGGGTTAAGTTGTTTTTAGAACAAAATATAAAGAAAATAACAAAAATAGTCCATTTTTGCATTTTTAATTGTTAATTGTTGAATTTGCCACGAAATAGTTATTAAACAATTTTAGGAATTAATTAGTTTAACTTTGAAAATATTAGGTCTTTATTTTATTTTATTTTATTTTTTTGCATTTTTATAAAGTCAGAAAAATGTAAAAAAAATAATAATAGATAGAATGAAAACAAAACAAATAAAAGAACTAAAAGAAAGCCTAGTCTTAGTAAATACCCCATTTTGGGCCAGTCCAGGCCCAATTTCGCCCAAAAAACCCGTCCAAATAGCCAACCCAAACCCCCGATCCGGTCCGTCCCTTTACCTAACCAAACGACCCCGTTTCGATAAGATTCAATCCCAGCCGTCGAGGATCTCTGATCCAACGGCTGGGAACTTGTTTAATCGAATTGCTATTCGAACAGGGTTTCAGATTAAATTGAGTGTTGTCACTCTGCTGTTTTGGTTGTTCGTAGTTTGCGTCCAAATCCTGATTTCCTTACCTTTTTAATTACCTTCATGATTAAATGATGTAGAGTGTTAGGTTTTGATAATCTGATTTAGTTCAATTGCCTAATTACCGGTCTACTGATTCTTAAGTTTAATTGCATGATTGTTTAACTAGTTTAATTTTTAGGATCTTCTGGTTATAACTGAATGGGATAGGATCTTGTTTAACCACGGTTAGTTCTTGACCAGTTACTAGGGTAATAGGGGGAATGGTCTGGTTTAGCTCAGTAATTCTCAGAATAAGTCAAGGGTAGTTGGGGCAATTCAAAGAGAGGAATCTTGCATTTAACTGATTTGGAAACCCCTAGAATATTCTAGATGGGGTTCCAATCAGAATTTTAGGACTTTAATGTAGTAACTTGAGACACAAGTCAATAAGTAGGGGACTAAATGAGTAAATAAAGAGGGACTAAAAGGCAACTGAAAATCTGAAATATTCCTCAAACTCTGCCTATAAAAGGCAGTGTATTCTGCCTTGAATAAGAAGTTTTCAGCTCCAAAAATTCCCCCCCAAAAGGTGATCTCTAAGTTTCAGATCTGATTTTGAAATTCAACATTCAAAAACCAAAAACAATAGAAAACCTCTAGAAAAACCAAAAAGAAATACTGTTCCATTGAAACCTTAGGTGAATTTCAACTTTTGGGCTATTGATTTACATTTCCTAGTTTAGTTTCTGTTTGCCGTAGTTCCAGAAGTCTGCATGTCTGATTTCGAGCAGTTTTGGAGTTCAATCAGTTTGTTTTTGGTCATTTACTGGGTGCTGCATTTCTATCATGTGTTACTAGGTTGTTGTGAAGATTGTTTTGGTTCAAATCACTCCAATTGTTGCTGTTTTTTGACTGGCTGGATTTCGGTAGTTGTTATTGCTGCTGACTCCTTCTTCTTCTTCTTCTTATATTCCAAACATCCAGGTACACATTCTCGAATTTGATGTGATGTAGTTTTGAAGTGGAAATGCAATAGACTGCTCATTCGCTTGTTCCTGGAAGCTGTGCTTGTTTGGACCATAATGTAGTAGTAGTTAGTTATATGTTAGACTCATAGTTTAATTCTGGCTTGAATGTAATTAATTGGACTGTTTTGGGACTGTTTAAACCCGTGTTATCTAGTTGTAGTTTTAATATAGTTAATACTTGCTTAACACAACGTTTCTTCTATTAAAATAAGGAATCAGAAACAGTTGGATTTGCATTTGATTTTGAAATCAAGTTTAATGTCAAGCTGAACCTGTGTTGTACTGCAGTAATTCACATCAGCAGATTAGTTCTTAATATATAGGTGTTGAAATCTTAGGTTAATGGCTCAGATCAGTAATTTGTTTGAATTAAATATGCATCATTAATTGGACTGTCCTGAACTACTTAACTCGCTCATGTTAGTGTTAGTAGAATTGTATGATCAAGCTGTTGGTGATACGAATTGTTGGCCACACTTTAATTTGCCTTTCACCTTTAGTGGTGTTTAAGAACTAATCAGCAGTTTAAATAGATAAAATAAGCTGAGCCTCAAATTGGAGATCAAACAATTACTGTCCTGTCCATTTGAGTAAAATAGCGTTGGGATAGATTCAGTAGGTACTTGGATTGATTTAATTGAAACTGTGTTTGGTTTAATAGACAGCCTAATTCCAGGACATTTGAGCCTCAGCACTCTAGCGAATGGCCCAGGTCCTATCCTGATTGTGTGCTCGCTTGGACTTGGGCCCAAACCTGCGATTGTTTTGCCTTTGTGCCCACTTGGGTAATGGTTTCTTTATATGGGACCCCAACTGATTAAGGATAAATAATTCACATGAGTCCATGGACACAAGAGGATAGTAGCTTTGAACAATAATAATTAATTAGGGCTTCTTCTTTTCTTATTAAAGACAAAAAAAAGTAGAAAATTATAGATTGCTTTAGGTTTGTCTTTCAAATAATAAATGGCCCGGCCGTTGTGTCGATGAGTTGGTCAATGTGTGGTAGTGGGAATTAATCATTTGAGCATGATTTGTTTAGGTCTATGAAGTCCACGCACGCCCTCCATTTCCCGTTTTTCTTTTTGACCATCACCACGTTGGCGATCCATATGGGGGGTACTTCGCCTCCCTGATGAAGCTGTTTGCCAATAACTTCTCTATTTCTTCGTGGACGACCTCATTGATGGCAGGGTTGAACTTTCATCGGACCTGCCTTACCGGGGGTAGAAGGGGTCGATATTCAGCTTGTGTGTGGAAATTTCTCTAGGATGCCTTGCATGTCTGCATGACTAAAGACAAACAAATTCGCATTAGTTATTAAGAATTGACTAAATTTACCTGATTCTCAGAGTTTACAGCCGATGCAGGCCTTTTTTTCTGGGGTCCCTATGATCTAGTTAAATGGGGTCGAGGTCTTCTATGGTTAATTCAACGGCTTTGACTGTCTTGGGATACATAATGACTTCCTCGGCTTCGCCTTATGGAGACCTCTGTCACACCTCCTTTTTCGCTACTACACCCCGTGAAGGGTATAATAAAGGAGTTTTTTCAATTAAAGGACAATCGAAACGGGATTCGTTTATTAAGAGATTCAGAATCGTCACTTGGGAGATTTATGGTGTCCCAAGTCACCGGTTTGAATCCCGAATCGAGAAAAGGGTTTGACTGTGTATTACAGTCGCGTACCAGAAATGCGAGTAAGGAATTCTGTTAACCCGAGAAAAGGGGTTAGGCATTCCCGAGTTTCGTGGTTCTAGCACGATCGCTCAACTGCTATATTTGGCTAAAATCTGATTTTAATACATGTTTTAACTTATGTGCTTTTAAACCTTGAACCGCTTTATTATTATTTTTAACGAGAATTGCAACGTCGTGAAAACGTGTTTCGAACCACGTCACATAAATGCACCCGTGGTTGTTGACACATTTCGACTTCGTTGGGATTTGGATTTGGGTCAGGAAAACAAAGGTACACAATCTCTAATTTATTATATTAGTAAAATATTTGTCGACGCCGAGACGAGGTACCCTCACCTCGAGAAACTAGCCTTGGCCCTGGTCGTAGCTTCACAAAAGCTTAGACCCTATTTTCAGTGCCACCCTATCTCAGTCGTCACCACTTTTCCTTTAAATAGCATATTACACAAACCCGAGCTGTCGTGGAGGTTGGAAAAATGGGTCATCGAGTTAAGTGAGCACGGCATCACTTATCAGCCTCGCACAATGATAAGGTCGCAAGTACTCACCGGCTTCATCGCAGACTTTAGTGCTAAAGTAATGCCTGAGGCTGAAAAGGAAGCCACTCAAGCTTCTCTTCCGACACAGGACCTCTGGGTCCTGCACACCGATGGTGCATCCAATACATGCGGGTCCGGACTGGGACTCGTACTCAAGGTTCCCGCCGGTAAGATAATTCACCAATCCATAAGATGCCCGGACATAACTAATAACGAATCCGAGTATGAGGCCGTAATTGTAGGATTAAGACTAGCACTCAAGTACGAAGGGAAGCAGTTAAAGCTTCGTTGTGATTCTCAACTCGTAGTCAACCATGTTATTAGGACTTCCCAAATCAAAGAGCAGAGCTTGCAGAAATATCAGACCGAGATCTGTAGATTGTTACCTAGTTTCGACGAGTGCCAGCTCGACCAAATTCCATGAAATCAGAACGTGGAAGCAAACGATCTCGCCAAGTTAGCCGCCACTACTAAAAATGTAACTCCTGGGATAAAAATGTAGTTCAACTCCTCAGCTCAGCATTGGACCATATCGAGGTAAAATCAATAAATCTAACTTGAGACTGTCGAAATTCTATTATAAACTATTTGCAGGATGTCACCCTCCCAAACTACAAAAAGGAAGACAAAAAGCTGAGAATACAAGCTGCCAGGTACATCCTCTTTCACAACAACTTTTACAACAGAATGTACGGAGGTCCTATGGCAAAATGCTTAGTCCCGAACCAAATCCAACGCGTCCTCGAGGAAGTCCATGAAGGTTATTGTGGCAGTCACTCCGGTGATCAAGCACTCGTCAGGTGCCTCATACGGGCCAAGTATTATTAACCCACCATGAAAAAAGATGTTCTAGGATTTGTGAAGAAAATGCGAGCAATGTCAAAAATATGCCCCGATAATTCACCAAGCAGGCGATCACCTCTACCCTGTCACTTCTCCGTGGCCTTTCATTTAATGAGGAATGGACATCGTGAGACCACTTCCACCAGGACGAGATAACGTAAAATTCCTTTTAGTTTTAGTTAACTATTTCTCAAAGTGGGTGGAAGCAGGAGCATTCGCCCAAGTTCGTGAGCAAGAGGTAATCGCCTTCATATGGAAAAACATCATTTGCCGATTCGACCTACCCAAATAGATAAGTTGTGACAATGGGCCCCAGTTCAGGGGAAGAAAACCACCGAGTTTTTCAAAAAATGGCATATTAAAAGGATACTTTCAACTCCTTACTACCCAGCCGGCAACGGACAAGCAGAATCCTCCAATAAGTCTATACTGAAAATTGTGAAAAAGAAACTCGAAGAAGCTAAGAGACTATGGCCGGAAGTACTCCCAAAAGTATTATTGCCGTACAGAACTACCCCGAAGACGAGCATAGGAGAGACACCTTATTCTGTAGTCTACGGAACAGAAGCAGTTATACCAGTCGAGGTAAGAGAACCCAGCCTGAGGTACCCATGAAAGCAGCACTGGTAATAACGAGAGTAGGAGGCAAGATCTCGAGAGGTCAAAGCGCGAAGTGATACGTCATACATAAAGATGGTCTCTCAGAAACAACTAGTAGAGCATTACTACAACAAAAGGCAAAGGTTTGATTACTCAAGATATGGGACTACGAACTCATAGCCAAAACCCAAGCAAGCAGGGATCCACAAGAAGGCAAGTTGCGAACCAACTGGGACGGAACATATAAAATTATAGGCAAAGCTGACAGGGGTTCATTCCAACTGGAAAAAATGGAAGGGAAATCCCTGCCAAACAATTAGAATATCAGCCACCTCAAGTACTTCAACTATTAAAAAAATAAATAAGAAATGTCGTGTGAGTCGTAATCTTTTGCCCCTCACTTGAGTTTTATCCCAATATGGTTTTCTCAAGGAGGTTTTTGATGAGGCTACGAGTGGGACGCTTCAAGATGGAGTATGCGAGAGCAGACATATTTTTCATTGCCCGACTCCTCAAGATTCTCTAAGTCGAACAATAAGGGACTAGATATACTATGACTAGGACTAGAACTCCAGCCAACACCCAAAACTTGTAATTTTCTCCAAAAAAATTGCCTAAGGGCAAAATTATGTAATCAGTGCAACGACGTCAAAATAATAGAAATTCACGTTTATCGAAATTACTCTCCTGAATGGTTAAGTTCGAACAACACCTATCGGCCCTCGGCCATGACTTAATAAAAGGTTAAGTTCAACCAAGTTCGAACAACACCTATCAGCCCTCGGCCACGACCTAATGTAAGGTACGTTGACCAACACCTATCATCAGTTGGCCCTAACTCAATGAAAGGTACGTTCAACCAAGATCGAACAACACCTATCGGTCCTCGGTTATGAACTAATAAAAGGAAAATTCGATCAACTCGTACAACTCCTATCGGCCCACGGCCATTACCTAATCAAAGGTACTCAAACGACCCTCGACTATGAACTAATAAAAGGAAAGTTAGACCAGCTCGAACAACTCCTATCGTCCCATGACCATTACCTAATCAAAGGTACGCTCAAACGACCCTCAGCCACAACTTAATGAAAGATTAAGTTCGACCAAGTTAGAACAACACTTATCGGCCCTTGACCGCGTCTCATTTAAAGGTATGATTCGACCAAGATCGAACAACACCGATCAGCCCTCGGTCGCGACTTATTTAAAGGTATGACTTGGCCAGCTCGAACAATACCTGCCGGTCCTCGGTCGCGATTTAACTTAAAAGTATGTTTAACTAACTCGAACAAAGGTCGATACGCACACGACCACTCAACACCATGGCTATCATAATTTAGAAGATAACAACAAAGAAAACAAGTACAGAAACAAAGGTAAGAAAGGTGCGTATGGAAGGACCAACTTTGATATTTAGATAAAGACTCTTTGCAAGCGCGCTTGAAAATGCCAACAAAAATATATAATAAGTTAAAGAAAAAACTAGTGACATCACCATCCCAGCCTCTGATGCCCTCTCCATCCTCGCCTCGAACTTAAGCGGAGTCACACCAAGCACTACCTGCTAGCTGGTCCAAACCCTCTTTCTCATCCTCCTCAGAATCAGGCTGAAGCATAGAGGGATCATAGTCAGAGGCAAGCCGGGTTTAACTCGAGCATCCTCGAGGGCCGCCTCAGAAATGGAGCCTACCTTATTCAAATCACAGATCACGTCTAGCCAAACTACATCGTGGATCCACTCCTCGTACTGCTCTCGGGGAATATTAGGATACTCAGAGGTAGTAGACGTAGAGGCCCGCAAAAGCAGTTGGGAATTCTCGGCCTAGAGAGCAGCAACTCGGTCATACAACTTAGAGTCCTCTTTACCTAATTCCCCGACTCTCTCCTCGAGCCTAGCCTCCTTAGCTTCGACCGCAGATAGAATATTGTACCGCTCAGAATAGAGAGCCCTATTTGCCAACTCCAAATCTACCATCTCCCTTCGAGCCTCCTGTGGAGAGGACTCCGCCTCCTCGAGCATCAGCTGCTTCTCGAAAACCCCCCCTAAGAGTGTCAATTTCGAGCTGGCATTTATCCTACTGGTTTCGTAGTTGAACCATCTGAGTTTGAAGGTCATGTATTGGGCCTCCACGCCCTTATTCAGCTCGAGTTCTTCTTCTTTTTCTTCAACGCTCCCTCAAGAATGTTGAATCTCTCTAGGCCGCCATCAGCTCCTCATTTTTATCTTCAGCTCTTCTCTCAAAGCCGGCGCGTCGCCCTCTTCACATAACTGCCTCCAAAGGTCCTGGTACTTCCCATGGTACTCCTCGTACTTACCTTCAACTTCACATAAATTTCTTTCCATCTCTTCTCCCTCCGAGCACTCTTAAATTCCAGAATGACCGTCTGCAAATCAAAGAAAAGGCAAAATTTAAAACTTAGAAACAAGTTAAGACAAAGGTAAAAGAATGAACAACTACCATACTTACCATGAGAGCGATGTCAGCAATGTTCTTTGACATGGTACTGTCATTTATCTCCTTGAGGGTCACACACTTAGCATCAGAGCAAAGAGGACTGAGAGCGTGGACCACCTCCTCAGTATTCTCAGCAAATCACGATCTATTAGGATCGTGATGGTCCTTGAGCCTCCCCCCATCCTCACCTCGATCTGAGTGAGTCCCTCATCAGTCATCCTAAGATCGTCAGGGTATTTATGGGAACCTGACTCATCGCCCTCATTGATGACATCATTTCCTTTGTCCTTGTTGGCTGGAGAAGCATCCGCTGCCGACCTGGAAGATGAAGCCTCCTCTTGCCTTGCAGGCACGGAGCTGACGCCAAGCTTCCTCTCCACAACCTCCTCCTCCTAGGGATGCAAAGGCACACCCTCATTAGCCTCTTCCGGTTGAGGGATCTCAGTGGTCGCCCCAACATCATCTCCAATGTGAATCGTTACCGTCGACAGCTAAGTGAACTCCTCCTACATCTACAACCTTTCTTTTGTGGGGACTTAGGTCCCTATCATAGGTAGAGAATTCATCATCTTCGTCGATGAGTGAAAACATTTGAGGAACGAGCGCGACAGCTGAGGCGAGGGCGGTGGCAGAAGGCACAATATCCGATACGGGGGCAGAAGGCATAGAGAACCTTCTCCTCTTAAACGTGGGCACGGGCACCCTGTTCCTTCTTGTAGTCCCCTTTACTGAACATAAAAAAAGAGCATAAAAATTGAGTGCAAAGGCACAAGACGGTATGAATACGATCACGACTAGAAGAAGGAGATTACTTGTCGAGGGGAGGGCTGGTTTGAAATTCTGAAAGAAGCTCGGCCAGTAACGAATCCCTGTGGTATTACGGGAGAGCTTGCTTAACCCAATCAGCGAGACGTACTGCCAAAGGAGGAGAATGACTGACGGCTATAGGGGAAGAAAGATTATTCGACCAACTTAGGATAGACAAAGTACTTGAAAGGGTAAAAGCTAAAAATGCGACCCTTTACGTGTATAGTTCCGAGCCTTAGAGAAAGCATCAACACTAAAGAAAGCATCAACACTGGCCGCAACGGCCTCAGTCTTGACAAATAAGTAGTCGAGCAAGAAATGCTAACTACCCTTATCGTCCATCTTCACCACCAACATTCTGTGATGTCGAAGATTCAACATTGTCCCTCTATAGAAGCTAGGCGCGAACAAATGCACCAAGTGATGTACAGTGACCTTCACCCGAACAAGTTCAACAAACTTTGATAGCATCTTAATGACCTTATAAACTTAAGAGGAGAGTTGAGCGGGGCAAATGCCGTAATAGAGGAAAACTCCTCCATCAGCGGGATAAAGGGGAACGAGTAGCCAATGGTAAACATGTAGGCATAGAGAGCACAATACTCAGGATGGTGAACGTGTACTTCATCCTCACCAATGAGGATCAATTCTACGTGGACAGGAAGTCCAAACTTGGCTTTGAATTCAGCCAAGTAACTAGAAGTCATCGTCTATTGAAGTTTTTTGATCATCACGTCCGGTGACCGTTGGAAATCAGATCTAGCATCAGGATTACGGGGAATGATCTCCTCCACTGAAGGAAGAGTTTCATCCTCAGCGGTGACGCTAACATCTTCCCCATGAATAGGGAATGCAACGGCCAAGAGAATAGCATGGTTCTCCTCATCAACGTTAGAAAGAAGGTTAGACATAGCTGTGAAATATATAAGAGGCCAGGATGTGGAAGATGAGAATAATAGAAGAAGTTAAAGGGCAGAAGGCAAAGAAAATTCAAGAATAATAGATGAGATTCTATAGAGCAGGGAAGATTCCAGAGAGAGTAAAATTCGAATAACGGTGGAACAATCCCTATTTACAGAGATGAAGGCACCGAACCAAAACAACTCATCATGATTGACACAAGAATCGAAACGATTGTGCCAATAAAAAGCCGCACAAAAACTGATGCTACGCTTCGGGAACAGGCGTCATCATGACGAATGACGTCATGACTTCTCATGGACAAAATGGTTCCACCAAATCAACCGGGAAAATCAAGAGCTCGAACAAAAGGCCACGTCGCCTATTTGTTGTGAGCACGTGATTTTCGCCCTGCATGAATTGCTCCCATAAATTCCAAACAAAATCATTTTTCCAGGGTTTGCAATTTTGTGGATTTTTGTGGTATTTTTGCATTTGTCTGTGCATTTTATTTTGTTTAATTAATGAAAAAGTACAAAAATGTGTTGCATATGTATTTAGGGGTTTTGCATTTTTAGAATTATTTGGTAATTAAGTTATTTTACAAAAGGAAAATCAGAAAAAATAGTCATTTCGCACCTTTTTATTTTTTTAATTTGGATTTTTGAGTATTTTTTCTTTAATCTATTAGTGTGGTAAATATTATTTTGAGTAAGCAGTTTAATTTGGTAAAATAATTAGTTTAAAAGTAACTTAGGATTTAATTTAATTTGAAAAAGAAAAAAAATTGATTAAAAGAAATGAAATGAGTCAAATATAAAAGGGGGCTGTGATTTGGGCCAATTGGGGCAGGCCCAGGTGAATTTCTCCTCCATACCCGCTTAAGTCCGGCCCAGCTTTACCCAATACCCGTTCCAATACCAAATCGAAACGGCGTCGTTTCGTGAAGTGAGGGATCTGAGCCGTTGATCTCTTTCAATCTAACGGCCAAGGAACGCCCTTCCCCTTTAGATATAATTGTCCGAAGATTCACAAAAAACATAGTATCTTTGTACTTCATCTTCACGCTTCATCTCCCTCAGACCCAAGAACCCTAATCCGTCGCCCTAAAAATCCCCAAGCATCCACCGGCGGTGCCTTCCAATCATCACCAAATCAACACCCTAGAGCCTCTTTGACCCCCTCTCCCCAAACCTGTGACCAGCATCCCTCAAATCTGTCTGGAGCTCGTCGAATCTCGAATCTGAAGCTCGAGTCCTAAATCCAAAAAAACATCAAATGAGCAGGGCTTTAAGGGTTTGGGGCCGAAATCGACTTTAATCGTGTGTTTTCAATTGAGAACACACGATTAAGGTGCATTTCGACCAAAATCGAAGTTTTCGTTGAGTTGCAGTTCAACTTGTGGCATGCCTGGGTTCGATTTTCATCCCGGTATTTCTTTTTGGTGCTTATCTTTTTATGTCCCTCTCTTTTGTTATTCTATTCATTATGCATGAGTTTCTGTTTAACTTAGTTAAGTGTTAACTGTTTCTTTTTAGTTTATTTTGTGTTCGTAGATTAGCTTAGTTTCTTCTTCTTTTAATTTTGGGCCGTAATCGATTCCTAGGAAATTCACAATTTGGTTGGAATTTGAATCATGTTTTTGCTATGGAAACAGACCTGGGCCCAAAGAAGAGAATTAGCCCAGGTCTTGGTCGAGTTGGTTTCTTCATTTTTGATACGGGTCATTTTGACCCATGCTTGGATTGGTTTGGGTTTACCTTTTTCTTTTACTTTGAATTTAGGGCTAAATTTGTGCGAGAATACTGATTCATGATGGGTTTCAATTAATCTTAAAGCCCAATAGAGAATTGAACTGGTTTCTTTAGTAGACCCATCGAATGGGGTCGACTTGACCCAATTAGCTTGACCAGTTGACCCGGGTAGTAAAAGGGTAATAAACAGGGATTCAAAGGGTAGCCTGGGAATTGTAGGGTAGAGAATCTTGGATAACTGCTTAAAGAAGTTCCTAGAAGTTTCTAGCAGGGGTTGGTTTTAATTTTGACACTATGACTTGGCTAACAAGTCATAAAATCAGGGACCTAAAGGGCAAAACAAAAACTTGATAGATGCCCTACCTTCTTGCTTATAAAGGCATCATTTCTTGCCTTGGAAGGCAAAGTGGAAGAGGGCTTAAGAGCTAAAAAATAGAGAAAAATTAGAGAAAATCCAGGCGGCTGAAAACCTTTCTAAAAACACTGTTTCATTGCTTCTGTTTGGTATTTTTTTTGAAATTTCTCTAATTCTGAAGCACTTTGGGTACATCTGAGGTTTAGGAGATGAATTGAATCTGGTTTTAAGGTCTGATTTTGTAGTTTCTGGGTTATATTCAAGTGAATTGTTCTAGTAGACTGGTTGAGCTTTGTTTTCTGGGTTTTAAAATTGGTTCGCTGAATTATTTTCCTGCTGCTGATCTCTGCTCGTTGATGCTGATAACCCTTAGCATCTGTTCCTCATTTCCAGGTACACAACTCTGTAACTCTTTGGTTGTGAAGTGAAGAAATGAAATGAAAGTGGGAGTTTGAAGCAGTGTATCAGATTATGTTGTTTATGTACAGTTTTTCTTCATAATGTCTGTGTGTTTAATCATCTGATTCAATGTGGTGTGGTTTGTCTTCAGTTGGATTAGCTGGATTACTGTATTATAATTGAATGGTGGACTGTGGTTATGCAGCTTAACTGTAATACAATTGAATCATGCTGAATCAGTCTCAGTATAACTTGGTATTTTGGTCTGCATGTTTTGTTTTCTTCTTTTTGTAACTTGCCTTGAGTCCTCTGGGAATAAGAGTGGTCCCAAACAGGGGTCGACTGTGTTTTTTTTTTTTTTTTTTAAATAACATTTTGTTTTTTGTTAAAAGCTGAAGATGGTGTGGGAAGTCATATTGATCTATTAGGGTAAGTATGGCAAACATGTTTAGTTTAAGATATAATTCAGATTATCATTGTTCTTCATAGATTAGCATGTTTATTCACTGCCTATCATAGCTCAAGTGAAGGTCTCAAATGGTACAGCAATGTTCTATTAAAGGCAGTATTAAAATCTAGGAATAAACTCAAGCATGATTACTAGTGGATTTCTCTTTTTGTTTTGAATTTAAAAATGTCAATTTCTCCACGATTTTGATAAAATATGTCAAATTGAAAATCATGTAGTCTTGGTGCATTGTTTCCTGGGAATAGATTAATTTCAAAATGTGTGTTGCCTTATGCCATCGTAGGGGCTCGACCTCAAGCCACTATTTTTTTTTGTTTGACATGTTTCCGAGTTGGGCTTGTGCTGAGGCCCAACGTAAGACAGCCTCTTATAAAGCTCAATGAATTAACCTTCTTCCTGGGCTAGTTTCGAAGACCAATGTGCTGAAGGCCTTAATTAAGGCTACTGGTTTAAATTTGTAATAAGTTTGGGCTTTCAAGTTAGGTGGCGGGTTCAAATTAAGAGGTTATCCCTTTTGTTTGGATCCGGACCTGAGCTCGAGGCCCGGAATTTTTTTATATCAATTGACTAGAACTCTTCCTTCATTTTAGAGGCATTAATAGAAAATCGTAGTTCCTTTAGATTGGCCTTTGAAATAAAAATGAGGTGCACCGCGCCAACTAAAATGCATAAATTGCGTGACCCTCTTTAATGGCTTTATTAAAAATATTTTAGAAATTCGGGACGTGCCATTTAGCGAATTTTCATGGCCTCCCGCAAAGTTAACAAGACGCTAGCCACTTTAGGCGCGCTTTTAATAATTTTACTTTCTTAAATACGGGTGCGCATTTCACGCGACCCAAATCCAAATCCCAAAACGTTGAATAAGAGGTGTCGAGGATCCGGGTGCATTTCATGTGACGTGATCCAAAAACACGCTCTTAAATGGCGTTCACTTTCATAAAAAACTAATTAAAAGCGGTTAAACAATTCTAAAATTGCAATAGGATAACATGTATTAAAATCAGACTTTAGCCAAATATAGCAGTTGAGCGATCGTGCTAGAACCACGGAACTCGGGAGTGCTTAACCCCTTCTCCCGGGTTAACAGAATTCCTTACCTGGATTTCTGGTTCGCGGACTGTAATACAGAGTCAAACCCTTTCCTCGATTCGGGATTCAAACCGGTGACTTGGGACACCATAAATCTCTCAAGTGGCGACTCTGAACTTCTTAATAAACGAATCCCGTTTCGATTGTCCTTTAATTGGAAAAACTCCTTTATTATACCCTTTCCGGGGGTGTAGTAATGAAAAAAGGAGGTGTAACATTTGTCACAACGACCACGACCGTTGTTATCCGCTCATTGAACTCGCCCATGAGGACGAACTCAACAAGCGGAGGGACTAACTGTATGTGCTAAAAATTATCATAATTATATGTGGGCCAAGTCAACATTAAGAAAGCCTTCAAAGGCTGCCACGTGTTACCGATTTGTCTTCAACATAGGACGAAGACGAGGTCGAAGTGACCTAACAAAGGACGAAGGCGGGTCGAGTTGACCTAATAGAGGATAAGGACGAGGACGAGTACTCCCTTTAGCAGAGTCGTAACGGCTAGTATTAGAAATAAGACCTTATAGAGAATATCTAGGGAATATTCCTCCTATTTGTACTATTAGGGTTTTTGTGGCCCTTATAAATAGAAAGAGAATGAATTGTAGGAGGGATTGGACACTCATTGTAAAAAATAATACATTGACATTCTCTGAAAATTCTTGATTTATCATTAACAAACAAATACACCTTTTCTTTAGATATGTGTCGATCTTTTCGCCCACAATCTAAGGAGTATCGAAATATTCTAAGGCTTATCATTATCCATCTTTGTCAGAGGTATTATCGAAGAATCTCATCATTTTCGGGCGGTTCACTTGCATTTATTTACATTAGTGCCCTTCATTATCATTTAGTGCTATTTAATGCTATCCTCTTTGTTCTTGGGCTATTGAATATTGCTTTATTGTTGCTATTTATTGTTACTCGAATAGTACACGTGGCATCTTGTTACAAAATCAGTTAAACAATTTTTTGGATATTAATATAGGCTAATATTAACTATATTCTATTAGAAAATCTAATTGTTTAAACCTAGATCTAAATATTGGGTTAAACATGTATTAAATTCACTTAAGAATAGAATAAGGAGGTAAAATGTCGCATGTAAAGTTTAGGTATGTAAATAATTTTTTCGAACAAGTTTAATGGGTGCTTTATGCATTTTTTTTTACTTAATAATTTTTGCATAAATAGTATCAGTATTTACAGCAATACTAGAAAAATATTAATTAAGGCTCAAATTAAAATATTTAAGATGCGCACACCATTACTGTTAATAGAGCACGTGGGATCGAATCTCAAGACTGGAACGTTACCATGTGAACAAGGTGTTTAATGTAATTCAGTAAGAAGTATGGCGCAACTACCAAATACGTACAAATTAACTGGAAATAAAAATATATAAATATGAAAAAAGAAAAGATACGGTGTGTAGTAGTTGCAGTTCACACAGCCGACGATGATAACAACGACGTCGACGACGATGGAAGGCGCTATTCTGAAACTGCCGTGTCTCCGAACGGTAAGCCGGAACCCTAATTTAACCAATCGGAGTTCCGGTTCGCTCCGGTGGCGGTCCCGGCCGTTACATGTTTCAGCTTCAGCAGCTTCTTCTCCTTCATTAATAAACGACACGAAGATTGGACCCGGTTCGCTCGGTCATATTACACGGTCCGACTTCCCAATACTTCACCAGGTCCTCCCTCTTGCTACTTTTAAATTTTGATTCAGTTTTTTTGGCGGTGTGGAAGATTCTTGGCGTTTGTTTAAGTTTTCACAAAAACTGTAATATTTAAGTTTTTGGATAAATTGTTTGTTTGAAAAGTTTTTGCATAAAGGTTGACTTTTTGAAATCTTCAACTTTTCAAACTTATCAAAAAATGTTGTTCCTTTTTTTTTTCTTTGCAAAATCTTCTCTTTTCTGAAAACTCAAAAACTCAGTTCTGCCAGAACTGTTTTCGCTGAAAACTCAAATAGATTATGCAGATGAATTCTATGTATTATTTTACGGATGAATTCTATGTATTAGTTGAGGGTTTATTGTAATTTAACTATACTGCTGGCTGTTAGCTAACTGCAACCATTCTTCTTTATGTAAGTCTGGGACCGGTTGTGCTCTGCAGATAGGCAGAGTTAAGTTCCTGTGAAATGGTAGCTGAAATTTAGATTTTTGAGTGACATAAACGAGCTAAGTGGAATAATCTGATAACTCTCCGGGTGTTTGATTTAGAAACAAGTTATGTAGGGATTGTAATACGGTGATTAATAACGCAGGATTATCTTTCATTGGGTGTTTTGTTTATTATTAAAAATTTGATAATACAATGTATAACTTAAACTTTGTGTTTGTCAAAATTGTATAATGGTCTGAAAAAGGGTTTGAGGAGACCTAAGGGGTAGTTTCGCCAATTTGAATGTCTTATCCATATATAATTGATCATGGCATTGCTTATACCACACTGGTCTTAGTGAAAAATAATGACATAAATTGATGTATAGCTTGTACTAAGATTAACTATGCAGAAATTGAAACAGAATAGCAAACACTGGGTAATTAAGTAGAAAACTATATTCCATGATTACTTCTTCTAATACACCATGCCAATTGTTCTCTTAATGTTGGGTTGGGGTGGCATTAGCGGTGTAGAATTGATATTACATGGAATGATATGATAGTGATATTTGCAGGAGATAAATGGCTCAAAGCTTGTATATTTGGACAATGCTGCAACGTCCCAAAAGCCAACAGCTGTAATCAATGCTTTGCAGAATTATTATGAAGCTTACAATTCCAACGTCCACCGGGGCATTCATTATTTGAGGTACTCATCTTAAATGTTTTGTACTCTGCATTTTCTTCTATTGTTATAAAATCTAGAAGTTCGTCGCAATTTTGTCTATCAATAAAAAAATTCATACAAATTTCATAGGCTTGTGGTTCCGTTGCATACTATTTTTATGTACACTGTGAACCTGAACATAGTGGAATAGATACAGAACATTCATAGAACCAACACTAATTTAGGATTGACGCATAGTTGATTGATTGATTTTCATATATACGATATTAACTAGTTTGTATCATAATTTCGAACCAAGTGCAAAGGCGACAGATGAGTACGAGTCAGCTAGGCAAAAGGTGGCAGATTTCATTAATGCGGCCGGAGCTAGAGAGATTGTTTTTACAAGAAATGCTACTGAAGCTATCAACTTAGTGGCTTACTCTTGGGGACTCTCAAACTTGAAACCAGGAGATGAGGTGTATTTTCTTTCTTCCTAGAGTTTGTTATTTGGCATAGAATTATCCGATTATGTTAATTATATATAGCTTTAGTGAACACATATTTATTGTTATTCTTTTCTTCCCATCAGATTTTTTTTTAAAACTTTTGATCCTTATTCTAACCTTTTCTTAAAGCTTTCTGGCAATTGTCGTTGAAGTACTTAGACATGCTGCTTGTATTTGACTACAAATTGCTGTCTTCTTAATTTGTAGATTATAACCACAGTAGCTGAACATCATAGTGCAATTGTTCCTTGGCAATTTGTTGCTCAAAAGACTGGTGCTGTCCTTAGGTTTGTAAATTTGACAGAGGATGAAGTTGCAGATGTTGATCAATTAAGAGGCTTTCTCTCAAGGAAGACAAAGCTTCTGGTCATTCATCACGTCTCAAATATGTTAGGTTGGTGAACACTTTACCTTATCCAATTTTTTTCTTTAGGCTGTGAATAATTATTCGATCAAGAGAGGTTCGTCTATTTGAGGAACACCACTAATTTTGATTTCCAGATAATAAAAGAATCTTGTGGACCCACGATTCAATCTCATCTCAGATTGATGCAACACCAGAGATATAGATGACGCTCTTATTCCAACTTGTAATAACACTCTTTTCTCTGCGTTTGTATTGACCTTAAAAGGAAAAAGTGATCATATTGCTCTTCCCGTTGCATGAATCACTGCTAATCATAGTCAGAAAGAAGCTAACAGAAACTGTTGCAGAGTAATTGACTTACTTGCTACTTCTTATATTGACTGAAATTAGTAGAAATGAACCAAATTTGTCTAGAATTTTTTGACTTATTGAGGTCTTTTAAGCTTGGATATGATCATTGCATAAAATCTGTAGGAACTATTCTATATCAGGTTTGTCCAGACTACACCCGCTTTTGAGAATTTCCAAGTTTGTCTGTCTGATTTCACTGATATTCTTAAAATAATCTTTCATTTTGACTTCCCTTTTTTCTATTTCTCAACTGAAAGATTATTGGGAACAGCACAACTGGAAGATAATGTCTAGTAGTTTTCTCTGATATATCGAAACTCTGGGAGGGATTTGCCATTTTACTTATCATTTTCTATTGCTTTTGGCAAAACTTGCTGACAAAATATGTGAAGTAGGCAAATAAGTGTCATACTTTAGACTTGACCTGTGAAAAAAGAAAATGGAACCCATCAAGTACTTCATGACAGAACTTGACCGGGGGGTAGGGGACTGGAGATCATCTGCCCAAACATATTTTCTGTCTTAGTGGAGATCATCTGTCCAGGCATATTTACTGTCTTAGTGATCTCTCAAGTCCCACTTTCAAACCAGATGCTTCTTTCTTCACTAGGGAATGTTGTCATGTGGAACTTGAGTCTGTCCGTGGTTAATTCTCGCGATTGACGACGAGCTTAGTTTCAGTATCATAATATTCGGATGAGTCGAACTTTTATAATGCATTCCCTACTATTAACTATTGGGATAGCACCAAGGGTGTGACCTAGTGGTCAATGAAGAGGGTTGAGAACCACTAGGTCTTAGGTTCAAATCCCAGCTAGAGGCAAAAGCAGTCGGTGATTTCTTCCCATATGTCCAGGTTTGGTGGAAAACTCGGTACTTGTGCTGGTGGGAGGTCGCAGGTGCCACATTGAATTAGTCGAGGTGCACACAAGCTGACATGGACACCACGATTATTAAAAACTGTTGTGATCCTAATGTCTAACCATGTAGTACGCTTAAACAATGTAACCTAGTGGATAACAGTCACTGTTTTTTGGTAAATGTTTTAGATTTTATTTTTGGGGTTAATTGTGGTGATCTCGTGGCTTATATTTCGATTTGCTCATTGTTATTTTATTACAAATCAGGATACACTTTCTCTTTCCCATATTTCTATTTACCCATTTCTTGTCCATTGGTCTCTTCTTAGTGGTAACCCATTTCATGCAGCTTCTGTTCTTCCAATGGATGAAGTCATAAGTTGGGCGCATGATGTTGGGGCAAAAGTGCTTGTAGATGCTTGTCAAAGTGTTCCACACATGGTGGTTGATGTTAAGACTCTGGATGCTGATTTTCTTGTTGCTTCCTCTCACAAGGTGAGGACAATGACATGTAGTATGCAATTGGTTCTCCATTGAGTATTTGAAATTGAGGATAAACATTCTTCAGATGTGTGGGCCTACAGGCGTTGGATTCTTGTATGGCAAGAGCGAGATCCTTTCTGCCATGCCTCCTTTCCTTGGTATGTAATATTTTTTTCTTAACTTTATTAGAAAAAAGAAAATCAAATCCAAGTTTCTTTTATTAACATTTTGCTTCTTCAGCTCTGAGTTCTTGTGCCTTATAAATCTCATGCTGTTAGAAGGATTTAACATATTTAACTGTGGTTTCAATCAAGCCGGTTCTTAAGGTTGTGTCCTGTTCCTTGAATTACAGGTGGTGGTGAAATGATAGCTGATGTATACTTGGATCATTCAACATATGCTGAACCTCCTTCTAGGTTTGTTGCTTTTTCCCGTGTTCCTATTAGAATTTTCTGGCAATACTTTGACAACTATTTAACTCTTTTTTTGTCCATTCAAGCTTTATCTGCTTCCAATGCGTGTGTTGAACCATGTTCCCGAAATATTATTCAGTTGTTATAATTTTAGTTTCTCTACTTGTCCATTTTCATCATCTCTAGATATTAATACCATTACCTTTAACCTCAGGCTGTGTTCCTTGGGCCCCTTTCTTGCTCCACTTGTATTAATGGAATGCTGTCCTCTAAATTTAATAGCACTTGTCGCTTCCATCTTCAAGATGGTTCAATTTGGAAACTCCATCTTGCCTTCATTGTCATTGGTTCTTACTTCTTATTACCATTGGGAGATTAGTTTTACTTCTTGATTCTGTGATTTAGTTCTATGCAAAGATGCCTTACTTCTAAAGCTAAAGCTATTCATCCTCCTCCTCATCATTTCTGAGCGTTATATGATGCTTTACGTCTTAATCTTCTCCTATATAATGTTGTCCTTAAAAACTTGCTTTGCAATTCTATATGTGACGTTTATACTTCTCATCTTAATTATGTCTAGGTTATCTTTAAGTTTTATATTGATCAGGAAATAATACATCTAGGTTATCTTTAAATTTTATACTGGATCAGGAAATAATACATATGTTAGAAAAAGAAAAAGCGTACATAAGTTTGGAACTTCAGTTCTTTCACTAATGGTCAAGCATCTGATTTTTTAATCAAAGTGCTCTTCTAAGTTCTCTTTTGTGAATGGGATCAGATTTGAGGCTGGGACTCCAGCAATTGGAGAAGCAATTGGGCTTGGAGCTGCAATTGATTATCTGTCTGAAATTGGCATGCAACGGATTCATGATTATGAGGTGAGTTTATATCCCCTAACCTCTTATTCATGAAGTCTACTTTCTGGTAAATTTAGAGAGATAAATTTGCACTTTCTGTCTGAAATCCATGTATCTGTTCACAATTCTGTTTTGCTAATTTACTTCTTTCGGTAGACACACTTATTTACCTGCGTCGTGGGATTGGGTCATGATGATGTTTAAGAAGCTTCCAACTTAAATTGGTTTACTGGCTTGTTTGTATTAGGAAAGGTATTATCAACATGAATAAAAAGGTGAGGGAGCTAGAGGAGACAACTAATTACTTTGTGTCTGTAGTGGTGAGGTAGAGAGAAAAACTAGGATGTGTGATCAGTAAATAGGGTAAGATCTGCTTCTAGAACCCTCGGCTAAATTTATGAACTCATTTTTTTTACTTGTAAAAAAAGGTAAAATCTGCTATTTTTATTTATTAGTGTTGAGGTGGTTTTGGAATCATACTACTGCAACAACAACAACCCCCAAGTCCTAAACAAGTTGGGGTTGGCAATATCAATCCTCACTGTCCGTGTTTCTGATACGCTCAGATTACACTTTAAGAAATAGTGTAAGGCAGTCGGTGTCAAATATAATAACCCAACAAGGTTGGGGTCGAATCCCACGGGGAATAGGTGTGAAAAGGTTACTCGATTAGTGTGTTGCTCGACTAAAGTCATAATTCTATTCAGTTAACGGTAACAAGTGTATGAATTAATAGTAACAACAGTATGAGTTGAGTTTGTTTTGAAGTAACAACTAGTTGGAACATTGAGAATGTAAATAATTGGATTAAAGAAACCAAGGTTGTGTCCCCTTTAATGAAGTGTAATGCTATCGGTGTTAATATGATATATTTCTAATGGAAAGTCCTTTTGATATGCAAATGATGTCTAAATGACTACCCAATATTTCCTAATAGTTGGGTAGTATTTCCTCTTTATGATTTTTCCAAATGTAAAAGAGTTGCAATTAAGAACAATCAATATATGCCAAATAAAACCCACTTATTCCTAAGCGATTTTATTAAACATGGTTTAAAGCCTTGAGTCTTTGATATTTACTTCTACCAAATTCTAATCCACTTTCCCAAGCAAAGCAAGAATTTAATGGCACTTGTTAATGTTTGCAACCACCAACAATAAATGAAGAATGAGAAGTAAATAACTATCAACCAACTATTATATATATATTCAATGTTAAACACCCATTAACATAACACCCATTTAGGGTCCACAACCTTAGTATTTAGAGTTAGCTACTCATATTAAAATACAAGAGCAAGAGAATATTAAATGCCATAAAGCTTACAAAGTGAAGATTCTTGACCCAAAGGATTCCAAAGGTGAAGAATATTTAAGTCTTGGAATGTAGCTCAAAAACTAGACAAGATGAGCCCACAAAATCATCATAAATCTATTTATAGTGGGCTGAAAATCGGGACAGAAAACGGACAAAAATGCCCTTTCAGGTCAGGTATGCGACCGCATTTCTGTCACAAAGAAGACATGCGGTCCGTATTTTTGACAAGTCCATCGCAGAATGTAACCCTAGTTTCCAGTCCTTCACCGCATTTATGTTTTACGGTCCGCATTGTAGAAATGCGACCGCATTTTCCTCCTTCAGCAGCCTTCATGGTTGGTTTGCGGTCCATTTTGCGGCTCGCACACAAGTTATGCGATCGCAAAAAGGACCGTATTCTTGACATTGAACTTTGCCCAGAACTCTGTTTTGATCTGCGATCTCAGTGTAATTTATGCGGCTCGCATGTGGATTTTGTGATCGCATTTCTTCCTTTGCGATGCCATTTTGCTCTTTTCTTGTCTTTTTGTGATTTTTTTGCTTTCATTTCCATGCTCTTGGGTCCTTAAACCTCATGTACTGCAAAACCACTAAAATTACATAAGTAAAGGAGATAATTGCATCTAAAACAAGCTAAAATCTAAGCAACTAGTATTGAAATATGCCGAAATTCTCAGGCACATCAACACCCCCAACTTAAACTCTTGCTTGTCCTCAAGCAACTAAAACAACACTAACCTATTCTAGACTCTATCTACAAAACATGAAACAATAGTGACCATGAATGGTGTTAGTTGTTAGTATTTCAAGCATGCATCTTCGATTGCTTTACCCTTCGATTGCTTTACCCTTCCTGAACCATCAATACATACAAGGAAAATTAATCAACTTGTGAACTTTGAGCCTCAGACAATGTGACAAAATGCTACCCTCAGCTGACTGCAATTGCATTTGACTCAAAAACTCAACTTTTATTCAACCTTACAGTTTATGTGCCCTCACTAGAAAGAAAGTCCCAAAGTCACAATATGTACAATGACAACAAAACAAAAAGGGACGAATTCACAAAGACACTCACTCTCAGAAAAGAGTTTCAAGTGTTTCAACATACCATACCATAGGCTTGCCCTTATTTTAATTCATCGCTTTATTCTAAGAACGCTCGGTTGGAGATCCCATAAGGACTTTTTTGGCTTGTAATGTAGGTTTAGGGAAGGGTCGGATAAGCATTTGGATACAAGTGACTTCATCCTCCTTGAACACTACTCACATTTGTCATTCTTTTTACGCTTTGTTTCTCTTCAACCCACATAGCCTCATTGGCATCTAGTTCCCGAGATAGAACCACCTTACATACCTCTCTAATTTCCTTCAAGGCTCCATAATTTATATACATACAACTATTTCTCTTCTTCTTCTTTTTTTTTATTTTTTATACACCAAAATTGTTTTATATATTTTTTTTAATTTTCTTTTGGAGCTTGAATAATTTCACATTTTGAGGTTCACTTTCCTACGCTCATTGCACAATCTTGCCAATTTCCGACTTCACACCATACCCCCAACTTAGGCTTTTAGCCTCATTCTCGATGCTCAAGGAGGGACGGGTTCAAAAGAGGGAATTACTTCACAAAAAAGGGAAAGGTTTGTGATGAGGTAGCCAAAGAAAAAGTTAAAGGCTCAAATGGGGTGACTAGGGATACTATCTGTACAATTGGCGGCTTGAAATGCTAATTGGTTTTCCGAAAATCACAAAGACTGCCTAAGGTCATTTCTCCAACCAAGTATAATTATTATAAGCATCGAAAAACCAACCGGGCAAGTTCTAGATGGTAGAAGCAAACATAAGAATTATTTACACAAAGAACTCACACACACATGGCACACGAATTGTTTGGCTCACATAGTTTGAAGCCCTCGAGTCAACACTTGGCAACTCAAAGCTTTCATCATATATACAAGTATGACTCTAGGTAGACAGAGAGTCACAGAGCGAGCCTCAAATTCACATAGTTGGGCAAGTTCTAGATGGTAGAAGCAAACACAAGAATTATTTACACAAAGAACTCACACACACATGGCACACGAATTGTTTGGCTCACATAGTTTGAAGCCCTCGAGTCAACACTTGGCAACTCAAAGCTTTCATCATATATACAAGTATAACTCTAGGTAGACAGAGAGTCACAGAGCGAGCCTCAAATTCACATAGTTGTTCTCCTTTTTTTTTTATATAGATATATATGGAAGGGTATATGCTATATACAGACACACATGCTTGAGACTAAACAATTACACCAAACCGGTCAATATGTTTCATTCTACTGTCCCGGTTCTACTATTACACCCTTGGAAAAGAACCTGGAGAAGGAAAACCAAGGGGAATTCATTACTAATTACTATCTACTTGTTTTTGTTACTTTTCTTTTATACATGCACAAGGGTATCATAACTTATGCATTGAAATCACAAAACACTAATATAAACATAATCACGAACTACACAACACAATCACGAACTACACAACACAACTTATGTACGGAAATTATACTAACATATACAGAGCACAAAATACACATGAGTACATAAGTTTGTTTATAACACAAAGGCATACATATGTACAACAATTGTTAATGTCACAAAAGTACCAACAAGGCTACCACCCCCAACTGAATAGCATGCATTGCCCCCAATGCATAAAAACAAAAACATAGAGTGTAAGGGGCTCCCGGAGGCGCACTAAGCGCTATGGGAGTCAGGAGCTGCTCTGTGATGGTGGGGTCACTCTCTGATGCTGGAACTGGGACCGATGAGAGCTCGGCCTGAGGAGGGACCTCGACTGCAGGAGGGATCTCTGGCTGGTCCAGAACTGGAGCTGGGACCTGTGAGCTGCTAGCCTCGCCCACTGATGGCTGAGTGGCCGATGGATCTGCAGGGGCAGCCAAATCTGCTAGCGACTGTTCAATTGCTATCTGAAGTTCTGCTTGCTCTACTTCCTCAACTGTTGGAGTGATAATCTGCTTGCCCTTCTCCTGGGGGCCCTCATCGTCCGAGAATCCTGAACTCTCCTCTTCCTCACCCTCATCTACCTCCTCATCCTCAGACTCAGTAGATCGTACGGAAACCTCCTCATCAGGAATGTCAATGCGTACAGGAGGAGCTGGAGGCTGGGGAGTCTCGGCTGTAAGAGGGGCAATGTCAGTCATAAGTGTGGAGAAGTCAAGACCCAAGTCCGGAGCTGCTGTGCCTGCAACCTGATCACCATCCGTGGGAAGGAGGGATGATAGATCGAACTCCAAGTTCTGCATCTTGTGGAGCTCGGTCTTCATAGAAGCAACCTCCTCCCTGAGCCCAGGCAACCCACTAACCTCACCGCGCTCTATCTTCTCAACCCTTAACTCAAGCTGCTGCAAACGATCCCCATACACTAATTGTTGTTTTTGGAGAGCTGTCACTGAGGATTGCATAGGAGTCAGGCCTTGTTTGATGAGGTTGGGCAAGGTCTTCAAGAGCTGGTCTACCTTGGCATTGGCATGCTGAGCAAGGAGACCAAGCTTCGAGACGGCTGGAATGGCAACAGAAGGCTGAACAGTGGTGGACTGAGAGGCAGGCTCGGAAGTAGAAGTGGATGCCACTGTAACCTGAGGAGTCAACGGAGTCTGGGAGTCGGAGTGCTCTATATCAATCGGATCCTCAACCGGAACCTGTGGTGGGGCAGCAGCATCACTAATACGTGTGATATCAATGTCCCTCGTCTCCTTCCCGGTTTTGTCATAGTGTGGCATGAGAGGGACCTTCACAGCTCTCTGTAGAGCTGTGATCAGGCAAGGGAATGGAAGTGAAGTGGCATGCTGCTTTGCCCGGATCCCTATTTCTTGGAAAATCAGAGCTCCAAAATCAATCTTGATACCCGTCATGATACATGCAATGAGAAGAGCCTTCTCAATGGCTATGTCAGTCTCATTCCGGGTCGGTACCAATCGAGAGGTAACAAAGCTGAGCTAGTATCGACCCTCTCTTGTGAGATCTTCCTTGTATATCTTGTGCCCAGGGTTGATCCAAGCAAGGGTCCCCTTTGCTATCACCGAAGCAATCCACCCACGCTCATTCTCCCTACTTGCATATTTAGCATCGTACTCAGCGGTGCCTGCTCTCCAGCCGGGGAAGTACAATTCATTTATGGCTTCACTGTTGCAAAACACACTTTCTCCCGAACAAGGACAGTGTCAGTAAAAATTCTGTTGCGTTTGTGGTGCGCAGTCCTAGAGGCTCCATATGATGCATAAAATTCCCGCACAAGGGTTTCATTATACTCGGTGGGTGGCTCAGTGAAGCACTCCCATTTCCGTGCTTTTATGTTCTCCAGGATGTGGGGGTACTGTTCTTGCAGCCCGTTCAAGCTCAATTGCTTTTCGGCCAGGATTTTTCGCTTCGTGAACCCTTCTCTGTACAGTTTTTAGACCCCTCAACCCCAAATCGGAGGTGGAAGTCTTCTCCGTGTTTCCTTCTTGCTTCACCCTCTAAATTAACTGAGGGCCTGAGCTCCTCCTCATCAGACTGGGAGGGGCTTGGCACATTTGCTTCCGTCCGTGAACGTTTTGCTTGTGATGCCTGACGACGGGAGGAAGCCCTTTTAGATGCAGAGGATGCATGTTTCTTGGGAGCCATATCTGCACAATGGTGAAGTATGATTGAAAACAGAAGAATTCAAAGGAAAAGATGAAAATGCGACATGTTTTGCAGTCGCATAACCACAATGCGGACCGCAAAATCGTCGCAAATTTGTTTGGGCTCTATGGGTTTCAGTCTGCGGTGGGTTATGCGATCGCATAACCACTATGCGGACCGCATAACCATCGCAGAACTGATTTGCTCACAACACACACAACAAAATGCGATCGCAAACTCCACCGCAAAGTGGGGAATGCGATCGCAAAACAGCCGCAAATGGCAAGGTTCATAACTGGGTGGTCTGTTTCAGTTTGCGGTGACTTTGCGGTCCGCATATCAATTATGCGATCGCAAAAGTCACCGCATTTCACCATCTTCATCAGAAGACTAGGGTTCAATTATGCGGCCAAAATGCGGACCGCATTTCTGTTTTGCGGGTCGCAAATGCCTTCGTCCTCAAGATTCAAACCATCACTTCAACAATGGCGGTCCTATTTCCTTCTACACATTACCCCAGATATATTTCCTACCTAGAAGAAACTATGCTATGGGAAAATAGTACAAAAAGCAACACACAATCACACTTTTGCAGAACGAGAATAAAGAAAATCAAAGAGAACACAAACATGAAGCTTGAACAGGAAGATTGGGGAATGGGTACATACCAGTGAGGCTGAGTGTACACACTACAGAGATGGGGAGTGGGATTTCGTCGCTTGAACGATTCGATTACTAGCCGTGTGTGTTTGCCCCCGTTGTTTACTTCCCTGTTCTTTTCGTTCTTTTCTAATTTTTTTTTGTTTCTTTTGTTTTCTTTTTACTTTTTATTTGTTTTTGTTTTGTTTTGAATGAGGGAGAGATGAGAGAATGCGACCACTTATCAGATTTGCGATTTGGAGGGCACCGCATAACACACTATGCGACCGTATATGTGTTATGCGGTGGGTTCAAGTGAGATGCTGAAGAGCTAGAAATGCGGTAAACAATGCGGTCGCCGAAGTGCAATGCGGTCCGCAGAGTGCACCACCCCGTCGCATTCTGACCACCAATTTTAGCCAAACTCACTGGTTGGGTTTGCGACCAAAATGCGGTCCGCATAGTTAAAATGCGACCGCATCTTTGCAGCAAACTTCACACCGTGATTTTTCTTACCTTTCTCATGCATTCCCACCAAGTGTTGTGATCTTTTGAATCCCCTGCGCTCTAACACACACTTTGAATTGCTCAAGTAAATCTATCGCATTCCCCACTTTGCGGTGGAGTTTGCGATTGCATTTTGTTGTGTGTGTTGTGAGCACATCAGTTCTGCGATGGTTATGCGGTCCGCATAGTGGTTATGCGATCGCATAACCCACCGTAGACTGAGACCCATAGAGCCCAAACAAATTTGCGACGATTTTGCGGTCCGCATTGTGGTTATGCGACCGCAAAACATGTCGCATTTTCATCTTTTCCTTTGAATTCTTCTGTTTCTTCTCAATGTTGCTTATGTTGTCACTCATACTTTACCATTATGCAGATATGACTCCCAAGAAACATGCATCCTCTGCATCCAAGAGGGCTTCCTCCGGTCGTCAGGCATCACAAGCAAATTGTTCACGGACGGAAGCAAATGTGCCAAGCCCCTCCCAGTCTGATGAGGAGGAGCTCAGGCCCTTAGTTAATTTAGAGGCTGAAGCAAGAAGGACACACGGAGAAGACTTCCATCTCCGATTTGGGGTTGAGGGGTCCAGGAAACTGTACAGAGAAGGGCTCACGAAGCGAAAAATCCTGGCCGAAAAGCAATTGAGCTTGAACGGGCTGCAAGAACAGTACCCCCACATCCTGGAGAACATAAAAGCACGGAAATGGGAGTGCTTCACTGAGCCACCCACCGAGTATAATGAAACCCTTGTGCGGGAATTTTATGGATCATATGGAGCCTCTAGGACTGCGCACCACAAACGCAACAGAATTTTTATTGACACCGTCCTTGTTCGGGAGAAGAGTGTGTTTTGCAACAGTGAAGCCATAAATGAATTGTACTTCCCTGGCTGGAGAGCAGGCACCGCTGAGTAGGATGCTAAATATGCAAATAGGGAGAATGAGCGTGGGTGGATTGCTTCGGTGATAACAAAGGGGACCCCTGCTTGGATCAACCCTGGGCACAAGATATACAAGGAAGATCTCACAAGAGAGGGTCGATACTGGCTCAACTTTGTTACCTCTCGATTGGTACCGACCCGGAATGAGACTGACATAGCCATTGAGAAGGCTCTTTTCATTGCATGTATCATGACGGGTATCAAGATTGATGTTGGAGTTCCTATTTTCCAAGAAATAGGGATCCGGGCAAAGCAGCATGCCACTTCACTTCCATTCCCTTGACTAATCACAGCTCTCTGTAAAGCTGTGAAGGTCCCTCTCATGCCACACTATGACAAAACCGGGAAGGAGACGAGGGACATTGATATCACACGTATTAGTGATGTTGCTGCCCCACCACAGGTTCCGGTTCAGGATCCAATTGATATAGAGCACTCCGACTCCCAGACTCTGTTGACTCCTCAGGTTACAGTGGCATCCACTTCTACTTCCGAGCCTGCCTCTCAGTCCACCACTGTTCAGACTTCTGTTGCCATTGCAGCCGTCTCGAAGCTTGGTCTCCTTGCTCAGCATGCCAATGCCAAGGTAGACCAGCTCTTGAAGACCTTGCCCAACCTCATCAAATAAGCCCTGACTCCTATACAATCCTCAGTGACAGCTCTCCAAAAACAACAATTAGTGTATGGGGATCGTTTGCTGCAGCTTGAGTTAAGGGTTGAGAAGATAGAGCGCGGTGAGGTTAGTGGGTTGCCAGGGCTCAGGGAGGAGGTTGCTTCTATGAAGACCGAGCTCCACAAGATGCAGAACTTGGAGTTCGATCTATCATCCCTCCTTCCCACGGATGGTGATCAGGTTGCAGGCACAGCAGCTCCGGACTTGGGCCTTGACTTCTCCACACTTATGACTGACATTGCCCCTCCTAACCAGCCGGGACAATCCCCAGCTCCAGCTCCGTCTCATTGTACGCATTGACATTCCTGAGCGAGGAGGGTTTCAGACGAATCTACTGAAGTCTTGAGGATGCAAAACGGTAGATGAGGTGAGGAAGAGGAGAGTTCAGGATTCTCAACGATGAGGGGCCCTCAGGAGAAGGGCAAGCAGCATTATACCCCCCCCCCCCCCCACCCCCCCCCCCCCCCTCCGACAGTGAGGAAGTGAGAGCAAGCAGAACTTCAGATGATAGCAATTGGAACAGCTCAGCTTAGACAGATTTGCCGCCCTGCAGATCCATCGGCCACTCAGCCATCACGCTGGGCGAGGCTAGCAGCTCACGGTCCCAGCTCCAGTTCTGGACCAGCCCAGAGATCCCTTCCTGACAGTCGACGGTTCCCTCCTCAGCGAGCTCTCATCGGGTCCCAGTTCCAGCATCAGAGGAGTGACCCCACCATCACAGAGTAGGGCTACTGACTCCCATAACGGCTTAGTTGCGCCTCAGGAGCCACCTTACACTCTATGTTTTTGTTTTTATGCATTGGGGACAATGCATCTATCAGTTTGGGTGGTAGCCTTGTGGTACTTTTGTGACATTAGCAACTGTTGTACATATGTATGCCTTTGTTTATAAAACAAACTATGTACTCATGTGTATTTTGTGCTCTGTATATGTTAGTTAATTTCCGTAACATAAGTTGTGTTGTTGTAGTTCGTGATTGTGTTTGTGTTGTTCGTGATTAGGTTTTATATTAGTGTTTTTGTGATTTTCCAATGCATAAGTTATGTTACCCTTTGTGCATGCATAAAAAGTAAAGTAACAAAAACAAGTAGATATTAATTTAGTAATGAATTCCCCTTGGTTTGAGCCCACCTTGGTCATTTCTCCATTGTTGTTTCCTTGCCCTTGCGGGTTATGCGTTCTCCATTGGTCTGTTGTCCCTGCACCCTGGTAATGTGTCTTATACCCTCCTGAGGATTGTTTGATGTAGTTCGCTTTTTCAACTTCTTCATTGAGATGGGTTGCACATCTCCACCACATTCACCTTCTTGTTTGGCTTTCCGTGGAGGCAGTTTTGTCAACACATTTGCATTTGTGGCAAAGCCCTGCGATCAGTTGATCCTCTGGCTTGATTTTTACTTAATTAGGTTGGTCAAGGAAGGAGACCATAGTGCAATCCCACCTGAGGTATCCTCGGAATGCCACGCTTGATTGGTGTTGGCCATCTTGTCAAGATTGAGTGATCCTTGTGAAGTCTTGTCCATAAAAGATCCGTCGGCGATTTCTTGGCTATCATTGATTTCATCGGGATCTAAGCCCATGTAAAAATTTTTCTAGCAACTATGGAATCCGGAAAGCCATTGATTTGGAGATCTCAACTAAAGGTATAATTTAAACCGATCCCATTGCCTCATGTAAGTGCTCTCCAGCTGCCTGCTTGAAGAAGAAAATCTTATCTCGTAGCTCGGACTTCTTACTCTGCGGGAACCATTTTCCAAGAAATGCTCGAACTAGTTCGGGCCAAAATGAATTTAGAGTTTTTCGGGCGGCAAATTCTAAAGCCATTCCTTGCGTCTCCAGCTAGTGGAGTATTTGAAACACCTCAACCTTAAGGCATCGGCAAGTGACATTTGTTCTGCTTGTGCATCGCACACCACACCCAAGGAAAGTTTCTAAGTTGTTGTGTTGGATCATCATCGGTTAGAATTCCTGAATAAAACCCCTCCGCTTTTAAGCATAAAAGGATTAGGACCATGTTCCACCTTAAAATGTTAGCAGCGGCCAACAACCGGAGGCACAATAGCATTTGTGTCCCTCAATATTAACTCCTCTATGTCCGCCAACAAGGATTTTCGTCTTCCATTTCTTCCTCAATCTCTTCTCATATTCGGCCATGTTTTCCTATCAACACCAAGCAAAACACGCAAAAGTGTTTGATGGAATAGGAAATAAACGTAAAGTAAAGAACACACTTAATTAGTAATTTCAAAACCGTATTCCCCAGCAACGGGCGCCAAAATTTGATACGCTCAAATTACACTTTAAGGAAATAGTTGTAAGGCGGTTGGTGTTCAAAATATAATAACCCAACAAGGTTGGGTCGAATCCCAATAGGCATTAGGTGTGATAAAGGTTACTCGACTAGTGTGTTGCCTCGACTAAAGTCGTTAATTCTATTCAGTTAACGGTTAAAACAATGTATGAAATTAATTAGAACAAGAGTATGAGTTGAGTTTATGTTTGAAGTAACAACTAGTTGGAAACAATTGAGAATGTAAAAATTGATAAAAAACCAAGGTTGTGTCCCCTTAATGGAAGTGTAATGCTTCGGTGTTAATATGATATATTCTAATTGGAAAGTCCTGTTTGATTATGCAAATGATGTCTAAATGACTACCCAATACTTCCAATAGTTGGGAAGTATTTCCTCCTTTATGATTTTCCAAATGTAAAAGAGTTGCAATATAAGAAACAATTCAATATTTATGCAAATAAAACCCACTTATTCCTAATGCGATTTCTATTAAACATGGTTTAAAGCCTTGAGTCTTTGATATTTACTTCTACCCAAATTCTAACCCACTTTTCCCAAGCAAAGCCAAGGAATTTAATGGCACTTGTTAATGTTTGCAACCACCAACAATAAATGAGAATGAGAAGTAAATAACTATCAACCAACCATTATAATATTATTATTCAATGTTAAACCAACCTATTAACATAACAACCCTTTAGGGTCCACAACCTATTAGTATTTTAGAGTTAGCTACTCTTATTAAAATACAAGAGCAAGAGAATATTAAATGCCATAAAGCTTACAAAGTGAAGTTCTTGAGCCAAAGGATTTCCAAAATGTGAAGAATATTTAAGTCTTGGAATGTAGCTCAAAAAACTAGACAAAGATGCAGCCCACAAAATTCATCATAAATTTATTATAGTGGGCTGAAAATCGGGACAGGAAAACGGACAAAAAATGCCCTTTCAGGTCAGGTATGCGACCGCATTTCTGTCGCCAAAGAAGACATGCGGTCCGTATTTTTGACAAGTCCATCGCAGAATGTACCCTAGGTTTCCAGTCCTTCCACCGCAATTTATGTTTTACGGTCCACATTTTGTAGAAATGCGACCGCATTTTCCTCCTTCCATGCAGCCCTTCATGGTTGGTTTTGCGGTCCATTTTTGCGCTTCGCACACAAAGTTATGCGATCGCAAAAAGGACCGCATTTCTTGACATTGAACTTTGCGCAAGAACTCTGTTTTTGATCTGCGGATCTTCAGTGTAATTTATGCGGCTTGCATGTGGATTTTGCGATCGCATTTCTTTCCTTTGCGATTGCCATTTTTGCTGTCTCTTGTCTTTTGTGATTTTTTTTGCTTTCATATTCCATGCTCTTGGGTCCTTAAACACATCCATGTACGGCAAAAACACTAAAATTACATAAGCTAAAGGAGATAATTGCATCCTAAAAACAAAAGCTAAAATATAAGCAATTAGTAAATGATGAAATGTGCAAATTCTCCGGCACTCAGTTTCTTCAGTTAATATTGGGCTATATGGTATTTGGCATTCACATAGAGTTTAATTGAGGTCCCCTTCCCCCCTCCACTCTGGTCCGGCCACCGCAGTGGTTGGGTTGCCAAAGCAAATTTCTGAGTTTTTGTATTTATTTTTCTTTTCCCATTATTGTGCAACGCCTTGTTACATCTGTGTTCCCTTTTTTTTTTGGCATTTTGCTTCCACATGCAACCAATCCTAAAATTGTGTCCAAGTATTCAAATATTGAGGTATTGGTAAACTTTAAAGAAGCTTCTTATATATTCCTGCCCCAAGAACCTGCCAAACACTGGAAACCGACAACCTGAAAAGAAAGAAAAAAATTGTTGGGCGAAACCGGAAGCATATAAGGCTTTGACCTTTGGATATGTTTATTCATTCCCCTTAAAGTTTCTTCATATTGAAGATAACTTGCGTGACATGCCCCGTTTTACCGGACTGCAGTTATGAGCGTTCTGTTGACTTGATAGTTTAATAGCAGAAGCCTCTTTAGCAGCCCGCTAGAACTGTTTATAAGTAATGAAGAATAGTTATTTGACCTTGCATTTCTTTACACAGGCTATAAGAAACTTACGAAGCATCACATCTATATAACTGGTTTTCGATTTTTGCCACGCCCCAATTAAGAATACAATTGGTCCTTTTCTGTGATTGCTTCTTCAGGGAAAAACAAGCAAATATTTTCTTTTCTCCAATTTGGATGGTTGTCTCTTGCTTATATTTCGCTGAATTGTGCTTAGGCTGATACTGAGTAAACACCCCTTTACCTTATACTCAAATATCACTAATACTCTACATCCACTGTTCTAAGAAAAATGTTAGCACCTTAAAATCTATAACCCATTCCCAAGGAACGAAAAAAATTTGGTGCCGTAGCATTAAATTTGAATTAGGAAAAAAGATGTATTAATAACACAATGCATTATACGAAAGATAAAATTGTAGCAGTTGGATTTTTGTTACTGTTTTTCGCTTTTCTTTTTTAGTTTTTCACGCTTCCAGCATTGATATGAAGACATTTGAGAAGTAATCTTCCTCGCGGCTTTTTGGCTCAGTATTTGCTACCAAGGATAAATGCTTTGCTATGAAACGATGAACAGTCAATAACCTTTATTTAAGTTATAATTAGTTGAAGTGCATATCATTCGATAGTTTAGCACCTTCCACGTGAGTGTGAAGCTTGGAACTGTTATATGTCAGTACCTCTTTGGTGGTCTGTTCACTTCTTAACTCCAGGGGGGTCGCTGTGCCACTTCATGGAGTTTAGTGCCCTATCTTTAGGTAGGTAATTATAGAACTTAATAATGAATCAATCATCTACGGTATATTCCTGGTTAACTTTTGCAATCATTAAAGTTATTTTGGTTGTCTATCTTCAAAGTTTTTGAATGTCTTGCAGAGGTGAATTGTGTAGCTAATCACACTAATGGTTTTTGATCTGATGCATCAAGGAAATAAAAGATAAAATTGAAATTGATGTAATATAGCGTGTCTAAAATTAAGGCCGAGTTGCTTTTAGTTATATAATGGCGCTTTCCCATTTTCATATTCCTTCCGCAGATGGAGGCTGGCTAATCTTGACCTGTACGATTAACCTCTCTTCTGTATCTGAAAGTCGCTCCGCTTATGATATTATGCCCAAAATGCACCTTCACAAAAACTGTTACGCGAGCGGCTCTTTGTTCTTTCAATGTTGCAAAGATGTCCACCCAAAAGATATTGCAACTTTACCTTGACCAACGAGGTTTGGAAGTATAAAACTCTAATCCTAGCTCAATGCTCCATAATTTATGATTTTACTCTCACAAAAAATGAGTAATTGGGCATCTGAAAAAACAAATTCATGTCTATATATATGTGCAATACATCTTTAAGCTAGCGGCGGTATTGCGTTACTTATACATTTAAGAGAGCACGTAAATGAAGGAAGGTTTTTCTTAATAACAATGTTTTCTGCAGCATGGTGTAGCTTATTAGAATCAGGGTCATCACTGCGCCATGCCGCTCATCGGCATTTTGGGAAATCAGTTCAAGCGCATCGTGCAACAAGCCTTCACTTTTACAATACTAAAGATGACGTCGATCGATTCGATCGAGGCGCCTTCAAGGAGCGAAAGCAATCAGTCTTTCTTCCACTTCTTTTCAAATGAGGCTACTTTCTGCATTCCCTTGCAGGGCCAGTCTTGGACTGTGTTGTCATATATTAACGCATCTCAAAATATCTTCACATCTCAATTAATAGTGGCTCGATGAGTTGCTATAAATCCCTTTACGACGTTATCCAATGAATTAACCGTTTACTCTAGAAGTCCATTGCTTCTTGGTTGCTTGAACAAGAAGCATGCGAAAGCGATGGATGTTGGTTCATGTGTTTCCTAGAGAAGTGTACGCTGGATTAAATATCATCACTATTGTATGTCAAGTTCTGATACTAGTGAAAAAGAGAGTCAAGAATAACTATTTCTCCGTTTTCTTGTATTGGGATACTGAAACAATTTTTTTTAATTGAAAGTTGAATTATTAATTAAAAACTCGAGTTCCTTAAATTTGGCAAACGGCTTATTTTTAATATATTGTGTTCACTTTCCATCGGCTTGAGAATTTCAAGCTCATTGACCTTTATTTTTGCGCTCTCCATCCCGATTGGTTGTTTTAACCAAAAAACACATGAAACAAAAACTTACTATAATTTGTAATAATCAAAAATAAGCAAAAAAACACTAAGGCCAATATAATCCCATAAAGTAGGGTATGGGGAGGATAGTGTGTATGTAGTCTACATTTCTTACGAAGGTAGAAGAGACTATCTTCAATATTACCCTCGGCTTCCGCGCATAAACAACCATAATGTAATTCGGCAAAGACTTATTTTTGGTCTATACAAAACATCGGGAGACAAATCGATCGGTCTCTAACTAAATTATTTATTTGATAGCACCTAACGTCCTCACAGGATTGGGTGCTTCCTCTATCCGACCAATCTAGTGAAATAACATTGGGGTTAGTAACGAGGGGTTAACGCAAATTATTGAAAAAATAGACCACTATTTTAGATGATGAAATTAAATACACGGAAAGTTGCCAAACATAAAATATAACTGGGGGATTTTGACCAACTGCGTATTAAACTCTCCTTCCATCCACCATTATTTGGAACTCCAGCACATTATGAAATCTTCAAACACATTATGGCTGGAATTTCGATATATCAAAACAATTCGAACAAATCAACGAGAACAATATTAGACATTTAGTAATTTTTTTCGGATGTTTTTAGCGGTATTTGTTTCAAGGTTTTATCGATTTACATTTATAAAAGAAAGTTGTACTGTAATTTCGAATAGCTTATTTGAAATTTAGTTATTATAATTATTTTTTCCTGTACAAATCTATTATTTGCCATTAAAGGCCATAAAAAAAGAAGTTGGTGAGAGAAGAACCATGCGACTCTACTGACATAAATATTAGTGCAGTGTGAGAAATATTTCAAAAATTCTTCCATCCCATGTTGGAACCTACATGTAAGGTGTATGTTAAATTGTAATAACTAAAAGCATAAACATTCAAAACACGTATAGCAGATTAGATCTCCTGAATATCCATTTCCAACCCCCACCTGCACCACACAAAGGTGAAAGGAAGAAACCAAAATAATAAAACTAAATTTGAAATCAAAATTATTTGAAACAAAAACCAAACTGGAAGGAGGAATTAACATGCGGCAATTTGAGCTTACTGCTCTGCTCTTGCTAGCATCTTGTTATCCAAGTCTTGTCACCCAGCATTTTGTTTCAATCTCCATCAGTAACTTTTGATTTCACATTCTCAATGCAAGTTAAATAGCACGTCAGACACATTATCAAACTAATAATCTTTCTTTTTTTACTCACTAGGAACTTTGACACAACAAAAAATATTATAGTCACGAGTATGACTATAAATTTATTTTTAATTTCCCAAATCATGATATGATCAATCTTTAATCATAACAATCGATATAATTGTTATTGATCTGTTCGTTCGAAAACCACGAAATCGACTTTGCAAAGTAAAAGAGGAACAACAGAACATGCTTAGGAAGTACAAAATTTGAAGTCGCGTACTGAATTCACAGTGTATTCCTTAAAGAAATAATCCCCTCAACTGTTGCCCCAAGGTATACGGATTAATTCCTGCTCAGCAGAGAGATAGAAATGGAATTAAAATAACTATTCTGGTAGCTGTTACTTCAAATCACAGGGAACTTCAGCAACTCAACAAACGAGCATATATCACACTTTTGGTGCTCGTGAATTATAAAATTATTTGGAAAGAATAAAATGCAACCACATATAGAAAAGAGAAGGGAAGAGTTTTCAAATTTTCCAATATCTGAAAATGACAAGCCTTCTAGAGATATAATACGACAAAAGAACGGTGAGAGTGGAGATGTTGCCAATCCAAAAGGTTGCCTCCTCTTCCATTTCCCAATGCTCACAACACCAACTTTAAAAAAAAACGCCAACAATCAACCCCACAAGAATGGGGAATAGACACTTTGTGAAAAAACATGCCCCATGATGAAAAATTACTGTGTGATTTGCAAAGTAAGCGAGTATTATAAAATCCACGTCCTTTAATAAGTAGGTTTTCGCCTTGAAACTTCTCCTTAGTGAAACTTATGTCGGATATACTCGGTCAATCGATGAGTAGTTTGAAATATCTTTGAACCCTGTGTCGAGCTTTGATAGAGTATACTACACTCAGACAACGCATAAGTTCACAACAATCAATCCTTAACCGTCTTTATTTTCAACGGTTGTGTTCGTTTCAGCCGATTGACCCACGTCCTTGAGCGTTTCTGAGTTGCTTAGAAAGAATGGGGCGCTTTCCTACTTTCATTCCCCTTAAAGCGGCTTTACATTTCACACTCACCTACGTGATTTCTAAACGTGTAAAACTCTAGTGAGACACACTGAGTCTGGTCATATCTCTACCAGTATTTACTCATCAAAAAAAACCTTAATGCTTTATCCGTTAAGTCCTTTTTCTGAACCTTATTGTCCTTCATCACGAGAATTGGGTTGAGTATTTGAACAATGTTGGAACCGTTCATTCATAAACTTTGTTTGATCTCTTTGAACCTAGCTCTTGGGATCGTCCAGAGTCTGCTAAATCGGGTAAAAGAGATAATACCGCCATGATTTGACTTGGTCCTAGCCTTAGCCCCCCTTTCACCCTACTCCGAGATGCAGTCTTTCAACTGCCGTTCTCTATTGAAATAGGCCACCTTATCTTGTGAGTGATGATCCGACACGTTATCTCTTACTTTATGTAGTCAATCGTGATAACACCACATGAGCTCGATAGTTGTTTTGCCTATTACAAAGTTGATGTGCCTTGTCTGTCTGTCTCAGATGACATTGTTAGAGAACGAGGAAATTTTCTTAATTATAACCTAACGCTGCAACCGTTAATGCTCCTTGTGTCAAAGTTGAGCTCTGATTCGCCTATTGTGTCGCTTTGATGCATTAGTCCAATCTCCTTCCCTATCCCCAGATGGTTATACCACATTCATTCTTTTGTGGTTGAACCAAAATTTAGGATTTTGAAGTTCCTCAAATATATATATTTGCTGTTAATATTATCTTTTTGCAAAAGAAATTTGGGGCAGACTAATTTTCAGGAAAGATACTGTCTTTCAGTCGGTCTTACATTGAATCTAGGCTTTTAAACTAAGGCCGTCCTACCATTGTTGTGTAGATAGCGGGTGTCAATTATCTACTATTCTAAGGGTGAAATAATTGTGGGTAAATACAAATTTCCACAGACAACGGCTCCTCCATCTCAATAAACATACTTGTCCTAAGAATTCGGTTGTAAGCGAACGGGCGGTGATCTAATATTAGCATTCAACTATACCCTCTATATCGCGACATACTTATCTGTAGTGTAAAGTATAGTTCGGAGTATATTTTCAAATACTTCAGAAACTCGTTTCATTGTCGAGTGAATTTTAATGCAAACTTTCTTATTTCGTGAGACTAAATACGTCTCGACTTTTGATTGCATATTTATAATTAGTGTGGACCTACAAACATGTCAATGTATATATACTCTAAATAATAGTCTTTTATAGACACCAGCTGCGGAATGATTGGTGCATCGCGTTGTGGTGAATAAATTTCTTTAAGCTTGTTAATTTATCTGTGTTACGAAACCAGAAAACTTTGTAAATAAAAGGAGGACCAACCAAATATTGCTTGGAAGCAGTGACAATTTAAGTTAAAATCCGAGTCCCTCCACTGAAATTATTACAACTAGTTTGTTGTCATCCTTAAAGAATTTAATTACCGTCCTCTACGTTAAGTGCCAACTAGAGCATACGGGTATTAATTCCTCCCAGGGATTATTTACTACGAGATAACTATTCTGTGTATAATAGTGGACACTGTCATAAAATTCACATATGAAAAGTTACAAGGCTGTTACTCAACACAACGGAGCAAATCACCACTTGACTCTTGTATATTTATTTTGGGTGAAAATATTGCATTAAAATCTATTAGAATTAATAAAGATGGCTGCAGGAAAGTTTTCATAATTTACTCTATTTTATATTTGTATAACATTGTGAGCACTCCTATAAGTCTTCTCTATCATTTAATAGGACAAAAAGCAAGTGGGTTAGAGAATTAAAGAGAAGGTGTGCAAATCCAACATCAAAGGTGCCTCGTTAACATTTTTTCTCCATCATCACTCCTATGCGTAAAGAATAAAAGCTATCAATCATGATTAATGACCGTGTTCTTGATTTTTTTACATATTGAAATTTTCAATATAATATGCCATTGGAAATTCATAAATGCGTACTTAATAGCATTAAAAGTAACAAACATACATGTAGTGTTGCAATATTTAATAAATTACGACACGAGTCTCCTTTTAATGTAAAATACATTATATTTGAAAATACACCATTAAACTTTTTTTTTAATGAATAGATTCAAAGTGATAACTACCGTCTTTTTGACGTAAATGTTTCCATGCTCCTTCTTTGCTACGCTTTGATTATAAAATTCTTACAAGATGTTCCCAAAAGGCTCATACCAGTAGTGTAAGCATTTGATTGCAGGTTTGAAAGCAACAAAGTGGTGACTGAGATGTCAAAAATCGGCCTCGAAAAATGGAGTTGAAAACCTGCAAACAACCAAGATTATCCAAAAGAAAGACAACTCAAGGACAAACAAGCCTAGTTGCGGCCGCACAATACATCAATTGTGTGCGGTCCGCCAGTAGGGAGATTCAGAGACTGGATTTTAAGGCCAATCAAAAAGCAGTAACGGGGCAATCGCAACAGTAGATATTTGTGCGGACCGCACTTGAAATAGAGATCATCGCTCTCCTTTGCTGCGTCATCACCATTATTATGCGGTCCGTAATGGAAGCAAAATTCAAGAGGGTATGGATCAAGCAAGGCTCCTAATTGTTTCAAAGCTCTGTTGCGGTCCCTGGTCGTGGTAAATATCGTTGCGGACCGCGCTAGATTGCCTCTCGCGGGCCGTCAGCGTTCCATTATAAGTGTCTGTTCCGCGTGAGCACAATAAGGTTCAGAGAGTTGGAATATTTTCAGATAGTGTCAAGAGTCTAACCAGTGACTCGGGCCGCCACACCATCTATATGTGCTATCCTCATCTGACCCACGCAGAGAGAGGCATTTTTGAAATCCAGTTTTTAATCCAGACTTAAGTTACTAATAATAATATTTTTCTTTTTATAGTGAGAACTATCAAGATATTCTTAGACCTACGTGTAGCTGAGCTCGTTAAGAGCACGATTATTATCCTTAGCCTATTTTTGGCACCGTGTTATCGTAGTTTTCATTCATTGAAACTTTTGTATTTACTTTAGTTCCCATATTTAATTGAATAATTTAAACAGAAAATCATGTTCTTTCTTTCATCTATTTCTCTGAATTTATCTTAAACAAGCATGAGAATAGCTAAACACATTTAGCTAGTCGGTTGTGGCTCAATCCCTTAGTGTTGTAGAATTACAAACACGAAGGGTAAATTTATTGGGTGGTTGTGATTTTATAGGTTTAGTGTGATCGCTTTATTGAGTGTCTTATTTGGGTCCCAATTTATTGGTTTAGTTTATGATTAGTGGGTTGCGCAAAAACACTCAGTTTTAAGTGCAAGTTAGACCCCTAGCTCTTCTTAGCAAAGGAGTCCTCTAAAGTCTCCATGAATTGACACAACACAGAAGAATTGGGCAGGATCAAGAGATTGATAGTCCCAATTAAAGGGTAACCTCAAAAGAGTGAAAGTAAAAAATATACAACCGTACAACTTGAACCCTAAGTTGCTCGGGCAAAAATATGCATACCCAAGTTGGTCTCGAGAGAGTCAATTGGGCAGAAACCACTTCTTTGCTCCGTGTATAGGTGTGTCCTTTTTTGTGTAAGAAAGTGCGTCGTAGTATTGATCATACGGTTATAACATATTTTTCCCAATCATGTCAAAATCGGTGTACTTGATGCAATTAAATCGCCGGTCCTTTTCTAATAACACTCTAGCCCCTAGCGTGTACAAGGTCACTACAAGCCTTAAGGGTGCCTGTTTTAAAGACCCTTATTTTATCCGCATACCAATAATTCTGTGTACCGCAACTTCTTCTTTTAGCATTGAAGTCTTCTGCATTTAGTTAGATTAAAATAGTTTTTATATATGGTTAGAATATAAAAATGAAAGACCATATAAATGCATTTGGACCATGTGATCATTTTGTAACAATGTGACCTAACACTTCCACTTTTGAGATAAAAGATACTGTATCTCTTCCGTCTTCTTGGCTAGCTTCCCTTTCGTGCGTCGATCAATTTGCATTCCCGACCCATCAAAGTCCGTTTTGGGTAAAGCCTATTGCCGACCCTCTCTTCCTACTTTTAGTAGTGCGAGTTAGCAGTGATCACTTTTTGGCGCTGTTGCCGGGGAGCTAACGGTTTTGGCTATCTATTTAGTTAGTTTTGTGGTTGCTTTATACCATACCTTCTTTCCTTATTTGTTACTAATTTGTGTATGTGATTTGAGCTTACAGGTACCAAATGGCGTTTTAAATGCTATAAGACCCTCTTGGACAAATGTGCCTTGCAGGTGGGGTAGGAGCGTTGATCCGAAATTGGACCCGAGGCATGAGGTGCCTCCTTGCTACCTCCCGGACCAACAAAACTAGCCGCCAGAAGCCAATGCTAATGATGAGAGTTGTTCCGAGGATCCTCCTCCGCCACCTCCAAGAGTGCTCCAGAGTATTACCGAACCAAGGCCTATGCAAGTGCTATTGTCCCCCCCCAGAATCCGGCGGGCAATTTTCAGGATAACCATGTGATGTTGACTTTTACTGAGCAGCCGTGTGTGCGCGGTGAGTTTCTTAAAAGTACAAATGGGGCGACTGCGAGAAGTCACCAATGCCTACAAACATTCTCACAGGGGTTTTCGATGAAATAGCATCCATCCCTTGAATGTTTCCTCTGCTTTTGGTCTTGTGTCGTGAAAGGGAAAGAACCTTGAGAGCGAAGGACTGGGATGGCGTAGAGCAAGCAGACGAAATGCTGTCCGAGCGATGTCTCTTAGGGTTGAGGCTGCATTTCTTCTCGCTTATCTGTGCGACTATACGAGGGGAAAAAGCCCAGTTGGGATTAGCTAGAGAAACTCCCCAACCATTCCATCACAACTTGCGGATTGAGTTGGCGGATAAGTTTATTGCCTAAATTTTTCTCACCCGCCGCAAGTTTAATCATATGGTCTGGCTCACCTTCTAAGATGAGATCACCGATATTGGACCTTACAAAAATCATAGAACCCCAAAGCGAACTTTGCATGCAGATTTTGGATAAGCGGTTTAGAGAAGCATGGAAGAATGACAACCCGAATAATAAAAAAATTATTGACGGATGGTCAATGAATCCAGACAAAACCTTTCTATCGGTGGCATCTTATACACAAAATCCGAATTGCATAGTCAATCAAGTTGGCTGGGGTAATTCCATGGAAAGTTGACTTGTTGACGAATCTTTGTGTGATTCTTGATGAGGATGGCGGATACATCCTCCGCATGGCAAAGTAGGACCAATGTTCCTCAAGGTGACCCTACGTTATTCATTTTGCATAAGGAACTACATGACATGGACAGGCTATAGCGGAGTTGACAACTACTATGAACTTAATTGGCTTAAGGCAAAATGGTCTTGCATACAAAGAGTTCAAAATCCTCGCCTAATGAAGTGAATCCGTCCATGGAGGGTTTGAATATGCTTGTTAACAAGAGAATCAGTCTCAACGTGTAAGGTGCAACAAAACCAACGGGAATTCTGAGCAGTTTGATGATGATTGTGATGGGTTTCAAAACGATGGCTATGATTGAAGCCAAAATGAAGAGGTACAATACGTGTAAACCAATTTTCAAGGCACGATAACGGGGCGAACTCTTCCAACCAAACAATAGTGGCGACCCCAGGGCATATTGGTCCATAGCTTTCAATTGAACAACAAAACAATGTTAATTTGTCGGGGAACAATAATCAAAAATTACAAACTGGTGGCCAATCAAACAACCATATCAAGGCAACCAAGGGCATTGTATGGTAACACAAATCAATTGGGGTAACAATAACACATCAAAGTGGATTGGAACACAATGGGAACTCAAGGATCATAAAAATCGAGATCGCAAGGCTTCAAAGGCCCCAATGTTTTTTTTTTGTAAACCAAGGCGGAATAAAATTTAACCCAATTTTCAAAAAAATTAAAAATGAAAAATGTGATTAACCCCTGACTGTGGGTAATCCCTTAAGAAATAAAATCCTCCTTCCAAAAATCGGAACAAAATTCACACCTCCTTTCTTCTCATTCCCACCATGTGAAAAAGGGTAGCTATTTTGCCAACTCCTCCCAGATT
>NW_017672752.1:0-23938 GCF_001879085.1 Nicotiana attenuata | reverse complement strand
TGTTGTTCCAATTCCCTTGGTTTGAGCCACCTTGGTGATGTCGCCATTGTTGGTTGCCTTGCCCTTGCGGGTTAGGCCTCCATTGACTTTGCTGTCCTGGCCCTGGTAATGTTGTCTTTGATACCCTCTTTGAGGGTTGTTGATGTAGTTTACTTCTTCAAACTCTTCATTGGAGATGGGTTGCACATCCTCCACTACATTCACCTTTTTTGTTTGACTTTCCTTAAGTATTTTCGTCAACACATTTACATTTGTGGCCAGCCCTGCAATTATTTGGTCCCTCTCTTGATTCTCCTTGATCAAGTTGGTCAAGGAAGGAGAACCATATACAACTCCGCTTGAGGTATCCTCAGAATGCCAAGCTTGATTATGTTTTGCCATCTTGTCAAGTATTTGCGTGACTCTTGCGAATGATTTGTCCATAAAAGATCCGTCAGCCACATTCTTCGCTATAGCTTGGTTCATAGGATCAAAGCCCATGTAAAATTTCTCTAGAAAGATGGAGTCTGGAAAACCATGATTGGGAGACCTCACCAAATATAATTTGAATCGATCCCATGCCTTATGTAGGTGTTCCCCTGGTTTTTGCTTGAAGAAGAAAATCTTATCTCGAAGCTCGGACTTCTTGCTCTGTGGGAACCATTTTGCTAGAAATGCCCGGACAAGTTCAGGCCAAGACCGGATGGAATTTAGTGGCAAGTTTTGAAGCCACCTCCTTGCGTCTCCAGCTAGAGAGTACTTGAACACCCTCAACCTTAGGGCATCATCTGAGACATTGTTCTGCTTATGCATAGCACATACTCCCAAGAAGTTCCTAAGGTGTTGTGTTGGATCATCATCGGTGGAATTCATGAAAAACCCCTCCGCTTTGAGCATTAGGATTAGACCATGTTCCACTTTGAAAGTTGAGGCACCAACAACCGGAGGTACAATAGCATATGTATCCTCAATGTACTCATCTATGTCCGCAAAAGGATTTTCATCCACTTCTTCCTCGTAGTCTGACATGTTTTCCTATCAACACCCAGCGAAGCAAGCGACGAGTGATGGAATAGAATAAGACGTAAAGTAAAGAACACACTAATTAGTAATTTCAAAACCGTATTCCCCGGCAACGGCACCGAAATTTGATACGCTCAAATTACACTTTAAGAGAAAGTGTAAGGCGGTCGATGTCAAATATAATAACCCGACAAGGTCGGGGTCGAATCCCACAGGGAATAGGTGTGAAAAGGTTACTCGAATAGTGTGTTGCTCGACTAAAGTCGTAATTCTGTTCAGTTAACGGTAATAAGAGTATGAATTAATAGTAACAAGAGTATGAGTTGAGTTTGTTTTGAAGTAATACTTAGTTGGAATATTGAGAATGTAAATAATTGGATTAAAGAAACCAAGGTTGTGTCCCCTTTAATGAAGTGTAATGCTATCGGTATTAATATGATATATTTCTAATGGAAAGTCCTTTTGATATGCAAATGATGTCTAAATGACTACCCAATACTTTCCAATAGTTGGGTAGTATTTCCTCTTTATGATTTTTCCAAATGTAAAAGAGTTGCAATTAAGAACAATCAATATATGCCAAATAAAACCCACTTATTCCTAAGCGATTCTATTAAACATGGTTTAAAGCCTTGAGTCTTTGATATTTACTTCTACCAAATTCTAACCCACTTTCCCAAGCAAAGCAAGAATTTAATGGCACTTGTTAATGTTTGCAACCACCAACAATAAATGAAGAATGAGAAGTAAATAACTATCAACCAACCATTATATATATATTCAATGTTAAACACCTATTAACATAACACCCATTTAGGGTCCACAACCTTAGTATTTAGAGTTAGCTACTCTTATTAAAATACAAGAGCAAGAGAATATTAAATGCCATAAAGCTTACAAAGTGAAGATTCTTGACCCAAAGGATTCCAAAAGTGAAGAATATTTAAGTCTTGGAATGTAGCTCAAAAACTAGACAAGATGAGCCCACAAAATCATCATAAATCTATTTATAGTGGGCTGAAAATCGGGACAGAAAACGGACAAAAATGCCCTTTCAGGTCAGGTATGCGACCGCATTTCTGTCGCAAAGAAGACATGCGGTCCGTATTTTTGACAAGTCCATCGCAGAATGTAACCCTAGTTTCCAGTCCTTCACCGCATTTATGTTTTACGGTCCACATTGTAGAAATGCGACCGCATTTTCCTCCTTCAGCAGCCTTCATGGTTGGTTTGCGGTCCATTTTGCGGCTCGCACACAAGTTATGCGATCGCAAAAAGGACCGCATTCTTGACATTGAACTTTGCGCAGAACTCTGTTTTGATCTGCGATCTCAGTGTAATTTATGCGGCTTGCATGTGGATTTTGCGATCGCATTTCTTCCTTTGCGATGCCATTTTGCTGTTCTTGTCTTTTTGTGATTTTTTTGCTTTCATTTCCATGCTCTTGGGTCCTTAAACCTCATGTACGGCAAAAACACTAAAATTACATAAGTAAAGGAGATAATTGCATCTAAAACAAGCTAAAATATAAGCAATTAGTATTGAAATGTGCCGAAATTCTCCGGCACATCAGTTTCTTCAGTTGGCTATATGGTTTTGGCATCACATAGAGTTTAATTGAGGTCCCCTCCCCCCCACCCGGCCGCCACCGCATTTGGTTGCAAGCAATTTCTGAGTTTTTGTATATTTTCTTTTCCCATTATTTGTGCAACGCCTTGTTACATCTGTGTCCCTTTTTTTTTTGGCATTTTGTTCAATGCAACCAATCCTAAATTGTTTCCAAGTATTCAAATATTGAGGTATTGTAAACTTTGAAGCTTCTTATTATCCTGCCCCAAGAACCTGCCAAACACTGAAACCACAATGAAGAAAGAAAAAATGTTGGCAAACCGGAAGCATATAAGGCTTTGACTTTGGATATGTTTATTCATTCCCCTTAAAGTTCTTCATATTGAAGATAACTTGCGTGACATGCCCCGTTTTACCGACTGCAGGTTATAGGTCTGTGACTTGGATAGTTTAATAGCAGAAGCCTTCTCTTGTACAGGCTAACTGTTTAAGTAATGAAGAAAGTATTTGACTTGCATTCTTACACAGGCTATAAGAACTTACGAAGCATCACATCTATTTCTGTTTTGATTTTTGCCACGCCAATAAAATACAATTGTCCTTTTCTGTGATTGCTTCTTCAGAAAAACCAAGCAATATTTCTTTCTCCAATTTGGATGGTTGTCTTTTGCTTAATTTCCTGAATTGTGCTTAGCTGATACTGAGAAACACCCCTTTACCTTATACTCAATATCACTAATACTCTACATCACTGTTCTAAGAAATGTTAGCACCTAAAATACCCATCCCAAGGAAAGAAAAATGTGGTAGCATCTAAATTTGAATTAGGAAAAAGATGTATTATACACATTTGCATTATACTGAAGAGATAAAATGTAGCAGTTGGATTTTGTTTACTGTTTTTCGCTTCTTTTAGTTTTCACGCTCCAGCTTGAATGAAGACATTGAGAAGTAATCTTCCTCGGGCTTTTGGCTCAGTATTTGCTACCAAGGATAAATGCTTTGCTATGAAACATGAACAGTCAAAACCTTTATTTAGGTATAATTAGTTGAAGTGCTATATCATTAGTTTAGCACCTTCCACGTGAGTGGAAGTTGGAACTGTATATATGTCAGTACCTCTTTGGTGGTCTGTTCACTTCTTTTAACTCCAGGGGGGTCGCTGTTGCCACTTCATGGAGTTTAGTGCCCTATCTTTAGAGTAATTTAGAACTTAATTGAAATGAATCAATCATCTACGTATATTCCTTTAACTTTTGAATCATTACAATATTTGGGTTCATCTCAAGTTTTTGGTGCGCAGAGGTGTTTTTAGTATACACTAATGGTTTGATCTGATGCATCAAGGAAATAAAAGATAAAATTGTGTAATATGCGTTCATTAAGGGAGTGCTTTTAGTTATATAATGGCGCTTCCCATTTTCATATCCTTCCGCAGATGGAGCTGGCTAATTACCTGTACGATAACCTCTCTTCTGTATCTGATGTCCGTATTTATGGCCCTGCACCTTCACAAACTGTTACGCGAGCGGCTCTTTGTTCTTTCAATGTGAAAGATGTCCACCCAACAGATATTGCAACTTTCCTTGACCAACAGGTTTGGAAATAAAACTTCTTCCTAGCTCATGCATAATTATGATTTTACTCTCACAAAAATGAGATTGGGATCTGAAAAACAAATCATGTCTATATATATGTGCAATACATCTTTAAGCTAGCGCGGGTATGCGTACTAACAGTTTAAGAGAGCACGTAAATGAAGAAGGTTTTTCTTAATAACAATGTTTTCTGCAGCATGGTGTAGCTATTAGATCAGGTCATCACTGCGCTCAGCCGCTCCATCGGCATTTGGGAATCAGTTCAAGCGCACGTGCCAGCCTTCACTTTTACAATACTAAAGATGACGTCGATCGATTCATCGAGGCGCTCAAGGACACAATCAGTTTTTTCACTTCTTTCAAATGAGGCTACTTTCTGCATCCCTTGCAGGGCCAGCTGGACGTGTAATATAAGCACAAAACTTACATCTCAATTTATGTGGCTGATGAGTTGCTATTAAATCTTACGACGTTACCTGTAATGTTATTAGAAGTCATTGCTTTTGTTGCTTGAACAAGAAGCATGCGAAGCGATGGATGTTGTTTCATGTGTTCTAGAGAAGTGTACGCTGGATAAATATCATCACTATTGTATGTCAAGTGCTGATACTAGTGAAAAGAAGTCAAAATAATATTTCTCCGTTTCTGTGTATTGGATACTGAAACAATTTTTTTTAATTGAAGTTGATATTTTGAAACCAAGTTCTTAAATTGGCACGGCTTAATTTTTAATATATTGTGTTCACTTTCATCGCTTGTTTCAAGCTCATTGACCTTTATTTTTGCGCTTCTCCACCGATTGGTTGTTTTAACCAAAAAACACATGAAACAACTACTATATTTTAATTCAAACAACAAAAACACTAAGCCCAATATAATCCCATAAGTAGGGTATGGGGAGGATAGTGTGTATGTAGTCTTACATTTCTTACGAAGGTAGAGAGACTATCTTCAATATACCCTCGGCTCCGGCATAAACAACCATAATGTAATTCGGCAAAGACTATTTTGGTCTATACTAAACATGGGAACAAATTCATCGGTCTTCTAACTAAATTATTTATTGATACACTCAAGCGTCTCACAGGATTGGGCTTCCATCCGACAATCTAGTGAAAATAACATGGGTTAGTCAGTTACGCAAAATTATTGAAAAATAGCCACTATTTTAGATGAAACACGGAAAGTTCCAACATAATATACTGGATTTTGGACCTCCTGCGTATAAACTTCCAGCACATTATGTTGGAACTCCAGCACATTATGAAATTTCAACACATTATGCTGGAATGTCATATATCAAAAATTCGAACTCCAGCATATTATGCTAGAATTTTTTCGGATTTTTAAGGGTATTTTTGTTCAAGTTTTATCTTTACATAAAAAAGTGACTGAATTTCGAATACTTTTGAAATTTAGTTATTACTAATTATTTTCCGACAATCTATTATTGCCATTGGCCATAAAAGTGGGAGAAAGAACCATCATCAACTGACATAAAGCAGTAGAAATTTCAAATTCCATATGTTGAAATGGTAAGTAGTTGATGTTAAATTGGATAACTAAAGCATAACATTCAAACACGTATAGCAGATTAGATCTCCTGAAATCCATTTTCCAACCCCCACCTGCACACACAAAGGTGAAGGGAAGAAAACCAAAATAATAAACTAAATTGAATCAAATTATTTGAAACAAAACCAAACTGGAAGGAAGGAATTAAATGGGGCAATTGAGCTTACTCTCTGGCCTTGCTAGGATCTTTTCCAAGTCTGTCCAGCATTTTGTTCAAATCTCATAGCTTTGATTTCACATTTCTCAATTGCGAATAGGCACGTCAGACACATTATCAAATAATAAATCTTCTTTTTTACTCACTAGAACTTTGACACAACAAAAAATATTATAGTCACAATGACTATATTTTTTTATTTCCCTCTGATATGATCATCTTTTATCTACATGATATAATTGTTATTGATCTGTGTTCGAAACCAGAAAACTTTGCAAAGTAAAAGAGAAACAGAAATGCTTAGGAAGTACAAAATTGAGCCTACTGAATTCACAGTGTATCCTTAAAGAATTTAATCCCCTCACTGTTGCCCAAGGTATACGGATTAATTCCTCCCAGGATAGAATGGAATAACTATTCTGTGATAGCGTTACTTCAAATCACAGAACTTCAGCAAACTCAACAAACGGAGCAAATCACACTTGGCTCTTATATTTATTTGGAAAGTAATGCAACAATATAGAAAAGAGGGAAGAAGTTTTCAAATTTTCCATATCTGAAAAATGAGGCCAAGCCTCTAAATTTATAGACAAAAGAACGGTGAGATGGAGAGGTGCAATCCAAAAGGTGCCTCTTCCATTTCCCATTCACACCCTTTAAAGAAAAAACGCAACAATCCCCCACATGAATGGGGAATAGACATTTGTGGAAAAACATGCATGAAAATACTGTGTGATTTGCAAGTAAGGATTAATCACGTCTGAATAAGTAGGTTTCCCTTTGAACTTTCCTTAGTGAACTTATGTCGGATATACTCGGTCAATCGATAGATTTGATATCTTTGAACCGTCGAGCTTTGATGTATACCTAGACAACCATAAGTCACACAATCAATCCTTAACCGTCTTTGATTTTCACGGTTGTGTTCGTTTCAGCCATGACCACCGCCTGGTTTCATGAGTGCTTAGAGAATGGGCCTTTACTTTCATTCCCCTTAAAGCGGCTTACATTTCACACTCACCTACGTGATTTCTAAACGTGTAATCTATAGACACACTATCTGGTCATATCCTACCAGATTTACTCATCAAAAAACCTTAATGCTTTACCTTGATTTCTGAACATTGTCTTCATCACGAGAATGGGTTGAGTTATTTGACAATGTTGAACCGTCATTCATAACTTTGTTTGATCTCTTTGAACCTAGCTCTTGGGATCTCCAGTCTGCTAGGTAGAGTTACCGCCATGATGACTTGTCCTAGGCCTTAGCCCCATTCCCATCGATGATCTTTCAACTGCCTCTCTAGATAGGCCTTTTGTAGGTGGATCCGACACGTTATCTCTTGACTTTATGTAGTCAATCGTGATAACACCACTAGAGAGTAGTTGTCTAACAATATTGTGTCTCCGTCAACTGTGACGAGAATTTTTATTATACATAACGCTCCCTGCCCTACCTATTGTCGCTTGACTATCACAATGTATACATATAGGTGCCAAAGGTTTGGGCCAAAATGGAATATCTTTCAAGAAATTTTGGAGCTATTCAACTTCTTCATCGGCCTTGTCTAAGGCTATAAACTAAGCCTCCACTGTAGAGCGGTCAATGCACATTTGTTTGGACGATTTCCAAGACAACGCTCCTCCACCAACTTGTTTAGAATCGGTTGAACCGGTGATCTAATTTGCATCACTATACCCTCTATTATCGCGACATACTTATTGTAGTGTAAAGTATAGTTCGGAGTATATTTCAAATACTTCAAAACTCGTTTCATTGTCATGAAAGTTTAATGCAAACTTTCTTATGTCGTAGACTAATACGTCTCGACTTTTGATTGCATATTAGATTATTGACTACACTTAATGTAGTAATATATATTATAACACCAGCTGGAATGATTGGCATCCGTTGTGGTGATTAAATTCTTTAAGCTTGTTATTGATCTGTGTTCGAAACCAGAAAACTTTGTAAAGTAAAAGAGAAACAAATATGCTTGGAAGTACAAAATTAAATCCGAGCCCACTGAATTCATAGTGTGTCCTTAAAGAATTTAATCCCCTCACTGTTGCCCAAGCATACGGATTAATTCCTCCCAGGATATAACGAATAACTATTCTGTGATAGTGGCACTTCAAATCACAGAACTTCAGCGAACTCAACAAACGGAGCAAATCACACTTGACTCTTATATTTATTTGGAAAATAATGCAACAATATAGAAAAGAGGGGAGAAGTTTTCAAATTTTCCATATTTGAAAAATGACACCAAGCCTCTACATTTATAGACAAAAGAAGGGTGAGATAGAGAGGTGCAATCCAAAAGGTGCCTCTTCCATTTCCCATTCACACCCTCTAAAGAAAAAACACAACAATAATGTAGTTTGATTTTTTTACATATTGAAATTTCAATATAATATGCTGAAATTCATAACGTACTGAAATTACAACATAATATGTTGCAATTTTATACGCAAGAGTTCCATAATCGAACATATTATACCAAACTTTTTTTTTGTAGTTCAGTGATAACTAGGGATTTTGACGTGTTTCATGCTCCTTCTTGCTTACGCTTTGATTATAAATTCTTACAAGATAGTCCCAAAAGGCTCATAAGTTGTGCTTGATTGCAGGTTTGAGCAACAAAGTGACGAGATGTCAAAAATCGGCTCAAAAGGAGTGAAACCTGCACAAGTATCAAAGACAAGACAACTCAGGACAAACAAGCCTAGTGCGGCCGCACTACACTTTGTGCGGTCCGCAGTAGGGAGATTCAGAGACTGGATTTTAAGGCATCAAAGCAGTGCGGCCGCAGTAGATATTGTGCGGACCGCACTGAAGACATCGCGGCCGCATCACCATTTTATGCGGTCCGTGGAAGCAAACTTCAGAGAGATGTCAAGCGCCAAGTTTCAAGCCTGTGCGGTCCGCGGTCGTGTTTGTGCGGACCGCGCTAGATGCCTCCGCGGCCGCAGTCCATTATGTGCGGTCCGCGGAGCCTGGGTTCAGAGAGTTGATTTTTCAGAGTCAAGAGCCTAGTGCGGCCGCACACCATTTTGTGCGATCCTCACTGACCCCGCAGGGGCATTTTTGTCCAGTTTTTCCAGCTTAGTATAAATATAATATTTTTCCATTTTTAGGGTATCAGATATTAGAATACTGTAGCTGAGCTCGTGAGACGATATTTCTTAGCCATTTTTGGCACCTTTACGTAGTTTTCATCATTGAAACTTTGTATTTACTTTAGTAATTAATTAACATGTCTTTCTCTTCATCTATTTCTCTGATTTTATCTTCAAGCATGAGTAGCTAAACACATTAGCTAGGGTTGTGGCTCAACCCTAGTGTGGGTAATTTATGGGTGTTGTGATTTAAGGTTAGATTGATTATGAGTGTTTGTTATTTGGGTCAATTTTATGGTTTAGTTTATGAATTAGTGGTTGCAAACACTAGTTTGTGCTAAGTTGACCTAGGCTCTTCTTGAGAAAGAGAGCCTAAGTCTCCAGAATTGACACAACAAGGAATTGGGATGGATTCAAGAGATTTGATAGTCCCAATTAAAGGGTTAAACCTCAAGAGAGTAATTACCCGACTTGAACCCTAGTTGCTCGGGCAAATATGCATACCCAATTGGTCTCGAGAGAGTCAATTGGGCAAAACCACTCTTTCTACCGAGAGGTGTAGAGTGGGTAGTATTGAGCAACGGTTATAACATATTTTCCCAATCATGTCAATCGTGTCTTGATGCAATTATCCGTCAATTAGCCACCTAGGTGAAGGTCACTACCCTAGTGCCTTTTTAAACCATTAGATACAACTTGTAGCAATTCTCGTTTAGCATAATCTAGCTGCATTTATAATTAATAGTTGATAATAGTAGAATATAAAGAAAAGACCAAAAATGATTGGAAGTGATATTTGGAACAATTACATAACTCCACTCTAGATAGATACTCGACTCCCTTCCTAGCTCCCTGTGGAAATCGATCCCGACCCACAAATCGGGTAAAAGCTATTGCGACCCTCTCTTCCTACTTTTTTAGTAGTGCGGAGTAGGCAGTGATCACTTTTTGGCGCTGTTGCCGGGGAGCTAACGGTTTTGGCTATCTATTTAGTTAGTTTTGTGTGTTGTTCTTCTTTCCTTATTTGTTACTAATTTGTGTATGTGATTACTACAGGTACCAAATGGCTTTAAATGCTAATGACCCTCTTGGAAATGTGCTTGCGGGGGAGGAGGTTGATGAAATTGGAGAGGATGAGGTGCCTCTTGTACCTCCCGGACCACAACTAGGCCGCCAGGCCAATGCTAATGATAATGTTCCAGACCCTCCTCCGCCACCTCCAAGAGTGGCTCCAGAGTATTACCGAACCAAGGCTATGCAAGTGCTATTGTCCCCCCCCAGAATCCGGGCGGGCAATTTTCAGATAACCAATGTGATGTTGACTTTACTTGAGCAGCGTGGGTATTTCACGGGCGCTGCGGATCAAAATGCCTACAAACATCTCAAGGGGTTCATGGATACATGTTGGCGTAGCAAGCAGACGAATGTGTCCGAGGATGCTCTTAGGTTGAGGCTTTTCCCCTTCTCACTTCGGGGGAAAGCATTGGATTAGCTAGAGAAACTCCCCAACCATTCCATCACAACTTGGGATGAGTTGGCGGATAAGTTTATTGCTAAATTTTTCTCACCCGGGCACATGGCGGCACTTCAAGATGAGATATTGGCCTTCAAGCAAGAACCCAAGGAACCTTTGCATGAGATTTGGGAGCGGTTTAGAACAATGGTGAAGGAATGCCCCAATAATAATATGACGGAGGCAATGATCCAACAAACCTTCTATCGGGGCATCAATACTACAAATCAATGCATAGTCAATCAATTGGCTGGGGGTAATTCCATGAAGTTGACTTATGACGAAGCTTGTGAGATTCTTGATGAGATGGCGGATACATCCTCCGCATGGCAAAGTAGGGCCAATGTTCCTCAAGGTGACCCTACGGTTATTCATTTGCATAAGGAACTACATGACCATGGACAGGCTATAGCGGAGTTGACAACTACTATGAACTAATTGGCTAAGGCACAGTTGCAACAAGTCCAAAATCCTCGCCAAGTGAATGCCATGGAGGGTGTGAATATGCTTGTTAACAAGAGAAGGCAACGAAGGCAACAAAACCAAGGGAATTCTGAGCAGTTTGATGATGATTGTGATGGGTTTCAAAACGATGGCTATGATGAGCAAAATGAAGAGGTACAATACGTAAACAATTTTCAAGGCCAACACGGCAACTCTTCCAACCAACAATAGTGGCGACCCCAGGGCAATTGGGGCATTCAACAACAAAACAATGGTAATTGGGGGAACAATAATCAAAAATACAACTGGGGCAATCAAAACAACAATCAAGGCAACCAAGGGCATTGGTATGGTAATAACAACAATTGGGGTAACAATAACAATCAAAGTGGATGGAACAATGGGAACCAAGGAAATCGGGGGCAAGGCTTTCAAAGGCCCCCAATGTACCAACAACCGAACAATCCACCCCCTTTCCCTTCTCAAGGACCTAGTTCATCTAACAATGAAATGGGTAGAATTGAAATGATGTTCGAACAAATGATGAAAAAGAATGCGGATTCCGATGCGCAATTGGCTTCTCACAATACTTTAATTAGGAATTTGGAGGTGCAAATAGGCCAAATCTCTCAATCATTGAATACTCGCCCGAAGGGTGCTCTACCAAGTGATACGGTAGTGAACCCAAAGGGTGGGAACAACCATGTCATGGCGGTTACAACACGAAGTGGGAGAGGCGGTGATGTGAATGCCTCGAAACAAAAGCAAGTTGTTGATGATGATGTTGAGTTGCAAGAAGATGCGGTTCCTTTGGTAGTTGAAGATGTGGTTGATGACAATGTGAACAATGAAGTGAGGATTGACATTAATGAAACTGAGGTGGAAACTCAAGCGGTCGTGAACCCGTCTAGGGAGCACGTAATTGACATGCCGGAGCCGGTTGTGCCAAAAGCCAAGGCACCTTTGCCTAGGCCACCTCCCCCTATCCTCAGAGGCTAGCCAAGCAGAAAAGTGAGAATCAATTCAAAAAGTTCATTGACATGATGAAGATCTTATCCATCAACGTGCCTTTGGTGGAGGCTTTGGAGCAAATGCCTGGTTATGCTAAATTCATGAAGGATTTTGTTACAAAGAAAAGAGCAATGGACTGTGAAACTATCAAAATGACCCACCAAGTTAGTGCTATAGTACATTCAATGGCCCCGAAATTAGAGGATCCTGGTGCTTTCACTATCCCCTGCACTATTGGTAGTGCAGACTTTGCCAAAGCTTTATGTGATCTTGGGGCAAGCATCAACTTAATGCCCTTCTCAGTTTTCAAGACTTTGGGTATTGGGCCTCCGAGGCCAACTTCCATGCGATTGCAAATGGCAGACCGATCTATGAAGCGACCATTGGGTATTGTTGATGGTGTGCTCGTCCGGGTGGACAAATTCATCTTGCCAGTTGATTTTGTGATATTGGATTGTGAGGTAGATTATGAAGTCCCGATCATATTAGGGAGACCTTTCCTTGCTACAGGGAAGGCTCTAGTTGATGTGGAAGCAAGGGAACTCACTTTCAGGGTAGGAGATGAAAAGGTAGTATTTCATGTGTGCAAGTCAATGAAGCAGCCCAATTGTACCGAAGTGTGTTCATTTGTGGATTTAGTCACGGCTGTGATAATTGATGATACCAGTGCAATGATCAATGTTGAGGACCCTTTGGAGGCCGTATTGTTGAATTTGGATGTCAATGATGATGCGGGCCGAGTGGAGTGCGTGAATGCTTTACATGGGATGGGCTCTTATTCTTATGAGCCTAGGAAACTTTCTTTGGATCTTGAAAATCGGAAGACGCCTCCAACAAAGCCTTCAATCGAGGAACCCCCGGTGTTGGAGTTGAAGCCATTACCTCCACACCTCAAGTATGAATTCTTGGGCTCTAATTCAACTTTACCAGTTATTCATTCCTCTTGTCTTACTAACATGCAGGTAGATGCCACGCTGGCAGTGCTCAAAAAGCGGAAAAAGGCAATTGGATGGACTTTGGCCGATATTCGGGGAATAAGCCCCGCATTTTGCATGCACAAGATTATTTTGGAGGATGATGCAAGGCCCTCCTTGGAACATCAAAGGAAGCTCAATGAGGCAATGCAAGAAGTGGTGAATAAAGAAGTGATCAAGTGGCTAGATGCAGGTGTGGTGTATCCAATCTCCGATAGCTCATGGACTTCTCCGGTGCAATGTGTGCCGAAGAAAGGTGGGATGACTGTGGTGACAAATGACAACAATGAACTTATTCCCACTCGGACGGTTACCGGATGGCGGGTATGCATGGACTACCGGAAGCTAAACAAGGTGACCCGCAAGGATCATTTCCCTTTGCCAACTCCACTCTAGATAGATACTCGACTCCCTTCCTAGCTCCCTGTGAAAATCGATCTCGACCCACAAATCGGGTAAAAGCTATTGCGACCCTCTCTTCTTACTTTTTTAGTAGTGCGGAGTAGGCAGCGATCATTCAGCTAAGGATATTTTTATCCACATTTTATTTCACATTAAATAGTGACTATTTTTTTTAATTACTTTACAAATACTAACTGATTTTAATTATCAATTCCAAAACTAGCCAGCCACGCTTATATTTTAGTGGCTGATGGGTTGGACGAGTTTGGCCACGAATTGTCAAAGTTCTGACTTCTGAGGCCCTTTTGGTATTGGCAAAACTAGCTAGGTTAGCCACTTTTTGGACCGGCAACTAGAAGTTAGCCTGCTTCTCAAATGTATTACCAAAATAGCTACTGATTCACCACCAAAGGATGTGGTGCAGTAGATGTAACTGCTCTTCCCTTAACTAGAGGTCTCGGGTTCGAACCCTCTGAATGGAAAAATCCTTGGTAGGGAGCGCTTCCCCCCGAAAGGGGCCCTACGCGGCGCGAATTCAGATATAGTCGGACTCCAATGCGGGTACGGAACACCGGTGGGAAATCAAAAAAAAATAAATAGCTACTGATTCGACTAAATTAATATTTTTACCCCTAACTAACGCACTGAACAACTCCACACTAACACACGAAACAACTATATTCAATTTGTACTAAAATTTGAAGCTTTTACAAGTAAAAGTCCAATAAAATATGTTGGGTTCGAATTTCAAAAACAATCCCTGGTATTTAAACCTTTATTAGTTAAAACTCCAAAAATAATTCCTAATGTTTAAATCTCATTAAAACTCCAGAAACGATTGCAGAAGTTTAAACCATTTTCAGTTCAAACTCCAGAATAATTTTTGGAGTTTGATTTTACTGCTTTCCTGAAATTTTTATAACACCTGATGAGAGCATATCAATCAATGCGGCAAAGCAGTTGATTGTTTCAATCTTGCACTTGTGCTGTCCAAGTCGTCGTTTCTCTTGTGCAACTTCAAAACCATTAAACTTGCTTCACAATTTTCTGAATTTCATCTTACCCCCTCAATATTCTAGGGTAGGAAAACAATACCCCCTCACCTTTTGAAACGGAAAATCCTCTTTGATCCAAAAGCCAGCAAAAAAATGGAAAAGCCATTGCCTGGGATTTATAAAATGTCATTTTTATCCGATGTTGGGAGGAAACTTTAAGAATTAAGACAATACAATTAATTTTTCCTCCAAAATAATTTGTTTAAAAAGTACAGATTGTTATCCCATATTGTTTTTTAGGTAAAATTATGTGTCCCCAATTTTGTAGGCTCGAGGGGTTGCATTGAGAAGCAAGTTCAATATGGACCGGGCTCGAGCCCGATGACAGAATACTATACCCAAAGATCGGGGTGCTCGATGAACACCGAGGCCGAGTACTACCAACCTCGAGATAATACCGTTATGGTTTTATAACAGAAAGAGCGAGATTTCCGCAGTGGCCCTAAAATCACGGCGTAAATTTCGGAACGGATTTGTACTAGGCGGTTAGACAGCTGTATAATAAGATTCCCTATATAAAGGGGGCCCGAATCATTTGTAAGGGCATCAATCATTGAGAAGAGAATATACACTTTCACTTTCTTGCTTACTCTTCATTTATTATTTTTATTATTCTTGTTGTTCTTGTTCATTTACCTCGAGGTCGCCCTTGCTCGAGGTCAAGGCCTGCTTACACGACTAGTTTGACTTGCCTTACTCTTAAATTTACACACTAGATCCTTTGTTTACCAATTAGTATGGGATTAAATCACATATCTTTAAAACCACAAAACAAATTTAATTGTTACTCGGATTTTAGGGTAAACACATATAGTATGAAATTATCCTATATAGTATCAATAACTGTATATTAGTTACCGGGTTCGAGCCATAGAAATAGCCTCTTGCAGAAATGTAGGGGTAAGGTTGCGTACAATAGACCCTTATAGTCCGGTCCTTCCCCGGACCCTGCGGATAGCGAAAGCTTAGAACACCGGGCTGCCCTTTTAACTGTATATCATTAGTATTGGTCACGGTTGTTTCTCTGCCTTCCTTTATCATTTGCAACCCATTTATGCAAGTTGCTTCTCTACCACAACTTAGATTATGTATTTCTTTTCCTATTCATCTTCCCTTACCTATACGATTTGCGGGCATCGTATAACTCGTTGCCACCATTACCACTTCTTCTTATATCCTAACAAAACACCACAAGACCAAATAACATCTATATAAAAGCATGAATATATTCATAAAGGGAAAAAATAGATTTGTTTACGTTCAGGGAGCAAAAACCAACGGAAAAACTTCTTGAATGAATGCCAGATTTTAAAGAAACTTTAGCCTTGGCAGCATGTAACAATTATTAGTGTAATAATTCATATTTCTAAAGATATTTCTTTTTAGATGAAAAAAATAATTAATCTTTTATAATTCTTTGAATTAAGTATTAGTGTATTCCAAGATTGTGTTATTAGTGTCAAATCAGAATTTTTTGAAGATGCTTCTCTTGGAAGGAAGAAATTAATCATATTATTGTAATATTTAAAGTTTCTCTCCGTCAGGGAATAATAATAACCTTTACAAATTCCGACAAGAGTTTTCTTATTTCATTTTTTGTTGATTTTTGAGTCAGAGGGTTCGTCTCCTTCTCAAAAGATGAGGGAGGTATTGTTTCCCAATCCTGCGAGATTTACCGTTTCCATTCAAAAGGTGAAGGTGTATTGGGAAAAAATTGAATTTATATAAGTTGACGTGTCATGACACGTGGACCGGTCAAATAGTCAAAGCGTGGTAATCAGTTAGAAGGCACGAGCAACAACAGATGTGGGAGAGAAGATACTTAAAAGGCACGAGCTATTATTCAAAGAAATGAGACTCGTACCTCTTCGAGTCATTTAAAGCTCGAAGATCGGAAGGAATTGAAGAAATAAATCTGATAGCGTAAAGGAGTCCAAATTCAGCATTAAATGCCAAATACGTTGAGAGAATTTGTATTTAATAGGAATGATTGAGTAACGTTTCTTTTAATGTCATTTATTGCTCATAATTGCCTCATTAAGACAAAGGCATTACACTTTCTCCTAGAATTAACTATAAAAGGGGAAGGTCTCAACATCTGTAGGACACGAAATATCATTGAGATTATACTGAAATATATACTTATTCATTGCTTTATTGTTGTTCTCAAAGTCTCTCATTTCTTGATTATCAGTAACCCGATTTCTCTCTTAATTTCTAGTTTTAACCAAATATTCAGTTTTTTGGTTAAATAAATTGGTTCCGTTACCGGGAATCTGATAATCTATTCTTTTTAAGTTACATTTTATCTGTTGTTATCATCATGTCAAACAACAACAACAATAACGGTGATGAAAATCAAATCCATCAGAATCAAGGAGATTTACAAAACATTAACGTGGTTCCTTCCCCTCAAAATTCACCACGTCAATCTCGTGAAGGTACTCCTGCTCCTGAATCTCGTGCTGATGAACAAGAGCAATCTGAACATTTTGAAGGGCCAGATGAAGCTTTACAAAAAGTAATTGATGCACGGGTTAGCAAAGCTCTTCAAGCTCTAGTTAGTCGATTACCTGTTGCACCACCCACACCTACGCCTAATAACAATACATTGGAGAATCCTCGTTCTGGCCTTGTTAATTCTGGAAATGGAAGAACCCCCAGTGAACCACAGGAAGGAGAACCAGGTAATTCAAATAATTCTCATTTGCAAAATTTAGTACTAACTTTGCAGAAACAACTTAAGGAACAAAATGAGCGCATCGAGCAAATCCCTGGAGCTCCCCCTGTAATCAAAGGAGTGGATGTGGATAAATACTCGCAACAACCTTGGAAACCAAGTGCTGCTCCCCTTCCAATCCCTAAAAAGTTCAAAATGCCTGACATCTCGAAATATGATGCACCAACAGACCCCACGTGATCATGTAACTGCATTTACTACAGGCGTAAAAGGCAACGATTTTGACCAAGCAAGAAATCTGAATCTGTGTTGGTCAAGAAATTTGGAGAAACACTCACCAAGGGTGCATTTAACCTGGTATTCTCTTTTACCTGAAAAATTCTATAAACTCTTTTGCTGGAGCTTGCAGATTCTTTTATTAAAGCGCATCGGGAGCTCAAAAAAGTTGAAAAAAGAATGGAAGACATTTTCAAAATTAAAACAAGGGACTCAGAGTTGCTCAGAGATTTTGTTGATAGATTCCACGTGAAAGGATGACTTTACCCCGTGTACCTGATAATTGGCTGCAATAGCTTTTGCAAGCAACTTAAATGACAAAAGTTCAGGAGCCACGAGAAAACTTAAAGAAAGCCTTCGAGAGTTCCTTGCAACCACGTGGAATGACGTTTATAACAGGTACAATACGAAGTTGCGAATTGAGGAAGATCCCGTACCTCAGTTTTCATCATGAAGAAAGGAGCAATTCCAGGAGGTCAAAAAATCGAAAAAAGATCAAGTAAAAACAGATACGATTCATATATGGGACCTGCAGGAAAAGACTCACGGTCAAAGCAGGATAATCAACGATATGATCAAAAATCGAGTAACAGGGAATCTGGTTCTTCATCAAGGTTCAGAAATGACCGAAACAGACAAGAGTCAACGAGATGATGACAGGAAGTTTAAAGGCGAGATTCGGTGGATATAATTTCAATGTTACTACCTCCGAGCTCGTAGCTGTTTTGAGGAGCATGGGGAGATAAGGTACGGTGGCCAAAAGAGATGCAGTCAAATCCAAATAGGCGCAATCCAGATCATTGTTGCGAATTCTATAATGATCACGGGCACAAGACTTCAGAATGTAGATTCTTACAAAGTGAAGTGGACCATCTGTTGAAACAAGGTATCTCACTGAGTTATTTAGTGAGAAAGGTAAGCAAGCCTATATAAAAAATAGCAAGAGCCACAAAGGCCCCATCACCCAAGAGAACCCGTGGATGCTATAAGTGGGGGAGAAGATATTCATGGTGTAACATATACGGCTTCCAACAAGGTTTCTAAGTAACGATTACACACGGAAACGGGTACGGCAGGTGTTGAAACGAAAATATTTCTTTCGATGATGCAGATACCGAAGGAGCGATGACCCCCACAACGACGCTCTGGTAATATCTTTACTTGTACACGACACTAATGTAAAACAAGTTTTGATTGATCCAGAAATTTCCGTAAATATTATACTACTAAAGGTATTACGTGAAATGCAAGCTGAAGACAAATGATACCGAAGGCGCATACCTTGTCCGGGTTTGACAATTCAAGTGTAGGTAACAAAAGGAGAGGTAATTCTAACAACTTTTGCTGCAGGTGTTGTTAAAGAAACTAAATTTCAGGTAGTAGATAAATGGCTTACAATATGATCATGGGGAGACCTTGGATCCATGATATGGATGCTATCCCGTCAACTCTACATCCAAGTTATTAAATTCCCGCCACCGTGGGGGATTTGCCAAATTCGTGGGGATCAGCAGACAGCAGGAGTATTAACGTTTTAATCATGAACGATACGAGCACCTAAATAAAGAAAAAATAGCAATTACAGGAAACAGTTAAGGTCAAACTCAGCTGAGCAAGGACGGACAGATGTAGACCCGAGACCTGAACACAATTCAAAGCCTGAAAGAGAGTGAAAATATATCAAAACAACAATTTGAAGAACCGAAGCTTGATATTATTTGAGCAATGGCCTGAACGGAAGGTTTATGTTGGAGCCAATCTAAGCTCCGACATGCAGGTATGTTAATTGAATTTCGTGAAAGCTAACATGGATTGTTTTGCTTGATCCCATGCTGATATGACAGGAATTACCACCGGATGTGATGATTCACAAACTAAATGAAGACCCATCATTCACACCAAATAAAGCAACAAGAAAAGAAAGCAAGGAGCTTTCAAAAACCAGGTGATTCAAGATGAGGTCCAAAAGTTATATAAAATTGGGTCTATCCGTGAGGTAAAGAATCCAAAATTGTGTTAGCTAATACAGTTTGTAGTACCTAAGAAAAATGGTAAAGTGGCGAGTTTGTGTTAGATTATACAGATCTTATTAAGCTTGTCCAAAAGATTCTTTCCCTTTACTGCATATAGATCAGTTAATTGATGTCAACTGCAGGGCCATGAACTTCTAAGTTTTGTTTAGACTGCATATTCAGGTTACAACCAAATCAAAATAGGATTCAAGTGATGAAGAGAAAACTTCTTTTATCACAGACAGGGGGACTTACTGTTATAAAGTAATGCCCTTTGGTCTCAAAAATGCTTAGAGCAACCTATCAAAGGTTGGTCATGAAAATGTTCCAGGAACATTTAGGTAAAACCATAGAGGTATATATAGACGATATGCTCGTCAAAACCCAGCATTCTCATGATCACATCTCTCATTTATCTGTCACATTTCAAATTTTACGAAAGTTTAATATGAAACTCAATCCAGAAAAATACGCATTCGGGTCGCATCAGGAAAGTTTTGGGTTTTCTTGTCTCTAACCGTGGTATTGAGGTAAAATCCTTCACAAATCAAAGCAATAGAGGAAATCCTGATGTACTTACGAGTAAAAAAGAAGTTCAAAGACTAACTGGGAGAATTGCAAGCTCTTGGGGAGATTCATTTCCAAGTCTTCAGAAAAATGCTCAAATTTTTTTCAGCTTTAAAGAAGCAAGATCATTTCGAATGGAACGAAGATTGCCAACAAGCACTTAAGAAATCATGAAAGTGTATTTGTCAAATCCACCGTTGTTGGCGAAACCAAAGGTAGGAGAGAAGTTACTCATCTATCTTGCCGCATATACGAAGTTCGTAAGTGCTGTTTTAGTTCCGGAAGGAATCAGTAAAAGCAATCTCCTATCTATTACGTAAGCAATCTTTGTTAGATGCAGAAATAACGCCCGCAACTCAGAAAAGTTAGCACTTGCTTTGATCATGGCATTTAGAAAATTTAAGAACTCTTACTTTCAATTCAATCCCCATTGTTGTGGTTACTGCTTTTCCTATTACGAAAAACATTTTGCCATAAACATCGAACTATCAGTGAAGATTAGCAAAATGGGCTATTAGAAATTAAGTGAATACGAAATCACTTATCAACCTAGGACTGTCTATAAAATCTCAAGTATTAGCTGATTGCGTACTGATTTCAGTCAGGGGATGCAATTAGAAGCAGAGAAATAAAATCAAGTTTTAATGGCGCAAAGCCTGGGGACTTGGACATTTTTATTCACTGAACGGTTCATTCTAACGTAATAAGGTGCACGGTTTAGGAATAGTTCTCGTACCACCCCACGGGCCAAAACTTAATTTAGAAAAAACACCAAAAATATAAAGTGTCAATTCAATTAACTAAACAATGAAGGCAGAGTATTAAGCTGTTCATTGAGTTTGGAATTTGGCTCCGAGAACTCGGCAAAACCCCAGATAGATAATCAAAGAGTGATTCACAACTTGTTGCTTTAATCAGATGCTGGGGGACTTACGCAGCAGGGAAGCCGACGAATGCAAGAGTAACTTAGAAAAAGTACGCAGAATTAATATAAGGCAGTTTCAGACTTGGAAAGTTATGCAAATACCAAGGATAAAAATGTTGAGTGCAGATGCTTAAGCCAAATCTCGCATCTGCACAGACGTGGCAAAAGAGATGCAAAAATCTTCAGTCGTACAATATTATTTCATTCTGTTCTCGAACTGATAAGAATGGAGGTAAATTTTAATAATTTAACATGGGATTGGAAAAACGAAAATTGTTGCTTTTCTGCAGTACGTAACCGTACCTGATGACAAAAGGAAGGCACACGCGCTTCCGTAAAAAGGCTGCTCGTCTACTGGTTTATATCAAAGGAAAATCTTTATCGAAAGATTGTTCAGTGGACATTGACCATTAGCGTGTGCTCGCGACCTCTTCCCAAACAAGAAATACTGTAATGAGGAAAATACAATGAAGGACATTGTGGAAATCACGCCGGGAGGATCGGTCGCTGGTAAAAAAACATTGATTCGAGCAGGGATTATTGCCAAAGATGGAAGAGGAAGCATAATAGTTTTGTATCTAAATGTGATAAATGTCAAAGGTACGGACAATCAATATGCATAGAACCAGCTGAGCTACAGCATCCTGTCTAGCTCTGTGGCCCTTTATGGAAATGAGGAATGGATATCGTTAGAGACCATTACCACACAGCAAAGAGGTCAAGGTGAAGTTTCTACTTGTACTTACAGATTATTCACTAATGGGTAGAAGCAGGAGCATTTAACAGGGGTACGAGAAAGGAGGTCAAAGAACTTCATTTGGCGTAATATCATCTGCCGATTTGGTGTACCAAAGGGAGATTGTATGCGACAAATGGCCCTCAATTTATCGAGCTCAATCAACTGAGTTTTTTGAGAGCTAAGCAAATTAAGAGATCACATCTACAACCTCATCACCCAGTATAGGCATGGGCAAGCAGAATCAAGAACAAAGTCTAATCAACATTTGAGAAACGTTTAGAGGAATCAAAGGGTAATGTGGCCTGAAGTGTTACCCGAAGTTTTATGCGGCAGTAATCGCACGACAACAAAGACGAGCACAAGGTGGAAACTCACTTTCTCTTTATTTATGGAGCTGAAGCATTAATCCCAGTTTGAAAATGGAGAACCGAGTACAAGATTCACAAGCAACACAAGAGTCTATATGACGAAGAGATGCGGTCAATTTGGATCTACTGGAAGCAAGAAAGAAGCCGCAATTAATAAGAATGGATAGCACAAAAGCAAGTGACCGACAAGATATTAACAACAGAAAAGCCCACAACTTGCGATACTTCAAAACCTGGGACTTCGTGCTTAAAAATGTTTTTCAATCAAAAGGCGGCCAACTCGGGGTAAACTAAGTCCAACCTGGAAAGGACCCTACAAGTTTCAAATATTGTAGGGAAAGGAGCATACGAGTTTGGAAAACAATGGACGGCGAAGAGTGCTTCTTCTTTCGCATTGGAATGCAGTTCATTTGAAGATGATATCTACTTCTATAGGAAAAACCCACTGTCAGTATAACCGTGTTAAATTATATCTTTGTTTTATGAATTGTTAAAATTTTACTAACATGATTTTAGATGATAGGCAAAAGCTAACCCGTACTAAATGATGAGTCACGAACCTCGTAAGGCAAAAATGAATAAACTAAAATTCCTCCCAAGGTTACAATTTTCTGATAGAAATTTAAACGGGTTAAGCAGTTTTCATTCTATAATAGTACCTCCGAGTCCCGTACGTATTTCCTTTTCAGGAAAAGGACCAAAATGGAGAGAAACTGTCAATGCTCGAGGCTCACTCACCGCTCAAACACTTGGGGACTGCATATTTACCTTTCCATCAAAACACATGAAGCAAAAAAAACATTCATCATAGTATCTTTTCCCATAGGAAAACAGAGTACCGTCTCAAACTGCATCGAGAACAACGGAGTCACTCTCAAACCCCTTCTAATGCATGAAGATAGGTTCAATGACTTATGTAACTGAAACGGGTTATTAAGGAAAAACCTTGTTTGAATTTATTATTTATTTTGTAGAAAATCTGTTACAGAAAACAGTTACGAGAAAGTTAAAGATGTAATTTTAATACATGTAAATATGTCAAAAGCTTGCCAAAGTTCGTGAATAAAAACTTGTCAAAGTGATTCTCAAACAAAACATATTGTGTTCTAATTTTCTTTCAACGTATATAACACCATTATGAGTTGAGATACGTCTTCTTCATTAAGTGCATATGTATAAAAGGGCCCCTCTTTTAATTAAGGGCCCTCATGTTAAATAAGTCATGCAGAAGTAATTCATAAAGCAATTTTCTAAAGGATAAAAATGTACTAAAACTATTTATAAGTCCTAAATTAGATAAGAAAAAGGGCCAAGAATAGAAAATAATTGAAGTACTAACAATTTCTTTTATATAATTAAAAAAGATAAGTAAAACTTAGTCAACAAAGTTTATACAAGTTCCCCATTATGATAAACTGGGGACCTTTTTCAAAAAATCCCTTAAAAAACCATAAGCGGATAAACCCCAATCAACAAACAAAAACAAAGCTTGCGAAACATAAATTGGTCACTGAGGGGCTGGAATGCCGAAGTTGTTATATTAAGCTTCACTTCATGCAACAGCTATAGGTACGGTCGGTAACTTATTGAAGAAGCAGCAACAGGAGCGGTTCCACTGGATTGAAGTGCTAAGTTCATCGAGGGAGCTAGAGTCACGGAAGTTTCGGCTTCCACAAACTGAGTCATAGAAGTTTCACCCTCGGAGGCTGGAATCTGCGCATTTTTCAACTTCAATTTGCCGAAACAAACGGCTTCTTCATATTTAAATAGGTTTCTTCAGCTCACGGACGAGCTTTCATTTGCCGGAGAAGAAAGTCATAGGGGTTGTTGGTCAATCTCAATGGTTTTTTCAAAACTCTTGGCCAATTCCGACTTTAATCAAAGTTTTCGTTGACTGGCCTCCATGTTTAAAGCATCACGACGAGAGTCAGAAAAGATCTCTCCTTCT
>NW_017672751.1:165921-171339 GCF_001879085.1 Nicotiana attenuata | reverse complement strand
AATTCTGCCCCAGTTCCAATAGCAGGGGGAAAATGGAATTTTTATTAAATTGTGACCGAACCCATAGGGCTGCCTACGTATCCCCTCTTAAACGGGAATCAGGTCAGGCGTAGTTCAAATTACATCATCATAAGAAATCATAAGCAGTTACACATAGTATCGTTTCACTGCATCTGAATTGATTGGCTTTGGCCAAACTTCTCCGTCCATTTCTGCAAGAATAAGGGCTCCTCCAGTTAGAACCCGGTGAACCATGTACGGACCTTGCCAGTTGGGGGAGAATTTCCCCTTGGCTTCATCTTGATGTGGGAATATTTTCTTCAATACTAGCTGCCCCGGTGTAAACTTCCTTGGTTTAACTCTTTTGTTGAAGGCTCTGGACATTCTGTTCTGATACAATTGACCGTGGCAAACTGCATTCATCCTCTTCCCATCTATAAGGGCTAACTGCTCGTAGTGACCTTTTACCCATTCTGCGTCGTCCAATTCTGCTTCTTGTATGATCCTCAAAGAGGGAATTTCTACCTCGGCGGGGATGACCGCTTCTGTACCATAATCCAGCATGTAGGGAGTTGCTCCGGTCGATGTGCGGACCGTGGTGCGGTATCCCAGCAATGCGAATGATAACTTCTCATGTCATTGTTTGTGACTTTCGACCATCTTCCTTAGTATCTTCTTGATATTCTTGTTGGTTGCTTCTACAGCTCCATTCATCTGAGGCCTGTAGGGTGTAGAATTCTTGTGTTTAATCTTGAAGGTCTCACACATAGCTTTCATCAAGTCACTGTTGAGATTGGAACCATTATCGGTGATGATTGATTCCGGAATTCCGAATCGGCACACAATACGGTCACAGACGAAATCTGCCACAACTTTCTTAGTCACTGCCTTGTATGACGCTGCTTCAACCCATTTAGTAAAATAATCAATTGCCACTAGGATAAACCTGTGCCCGTTTGATGCGGCAGGCTCGATAGGTCCAATGACATCCATTCCCAGGCGGCGAATGGCCACGGTGAGCTTGTTGCAGTAAGCTCGTTAGGGGGCACCTTTATCATGTCTGCATGTATCTGACAGCGATGGCACTTACGAACATACTGGATACAGTCTGTTTCCATAGTCATCCAAAAATATCCTGCTCGAAGTATCTTCTTTGCTAAGACAAAACCATTCATGTGCGGCCCGCAGGTCCCTACGTGCACTTCGTCCAATAGTCCGGATGCTTCTTTTGCTTCGACACACCTTAGTAAACCCAAATTGGGAGTCCTCCTATACAGGATTCCCCTACTGTGAAAGAAGTTGTTGGATAATCTCCGAAGTGTGCGCTTTTGCGTGGCGTTGGCAAGTTCTGGGTATTCTCCGGTTGTCAAGTACTCCTTGATGTCGTGGAACCATGGTTTTCCGTCCGCTTCTTCCTCAACGAAAGCACAATAAGCTGGCTGATCATAAATCTTTACTGGGATGGGATCAATGAAATTCGTGTCTGGATGCTGGATCATGGATGATAAAGTAGCAAATGCGTCAGCGAACTCGTTCTGGACCCTGGGGACGTGCTGAAATTTTGTCTTTGTGAATCTTTTCCTTAACTCCTGGATGTGATGCAAGTAGGGGAGTATCTTAGAGTTCTTGGTTGCCTACTCTTCTCAAACTTGATGTATGAGCAAGTCTGAATCCCCGATCACTAGCAACTCCTGAATGTTCATGTCGATGGCTATCTTGAGACCCAGGATGCAGGCTTCATATTCGGCCATGTTGTTGGTGTAACGGAATCTGAGCTTGGCGGATACCGGGTAATGCTGGCCGGTTTCTGATACTAGGACTGGTCCTATGCCAACTCCTTTGAAATTTGCAGCTCCGTCGAAAAACAACCTCTAACCTGCTTAGGATTCTGCAATATCTTCTCCTACAAAGGACACTTCTTCATCAGGAAAATACGTTTTCAGGGGTTCGTATTCTCCGCCAACAGGATTCTCAGCAAGGTGGTCTACTATGGCTTGGCCCTTGATCGCTTTCTGAGTTACGTAAACAATGTCGAACTCACTTAGCAGGATTTGCCACTTGGCGAGCTTGCCAGTGGGCATGAGCTTCTGGAAGATATACTTCAGCGGGTCCATCCTTGATATGAGATAAGTAGTGTAGGCACAGAAATAATTCCTCAATTTCTGAGCTACCCAAGTCAGAGCACAACAAGTGCGCTCCAATAAAGAATACCGGGCCTCGTACGGGGTGAACTTCTTACTGAGATAGTAGATGGCTTGCTCCTTTCTCCCCGTTTTATCATGTTGTCCCAGAACACAACCGAACGCTCCATCCAAAACCGCAGGATAAAGAAATAGAGGCTTTCCTGGCTCGGGCGGAACCAAGACTGGTGGCGTTGATAGGTATTCCTTGATTCTGTCAAAAGCTTTCTGACAATCGTCAGTCCATTTAGTAGCAGCGTCTTTCTTTAACATTTTAAAGATGGGTTCACAAATGACTGTGGACTGAGCTATGAACCGGCTGATATAGTTGAGTCTTCCCAAAAAACTCATCACGTCCTTCTTGCTCCTTGGCGGTGGCAATTCTTGAATGGCTTTGACCTTTGGTGGGTCCAATTCTATTCCTCGACGACTCACGATGAAACCCAGTAATTTTCCAGCAGGAACCCCGAATGCACACTTGGCGGGATTCAGTTTCAGATTGTACTTTCTCAGTCTGTTGGAGAACTTTCTCAGATCTTCCATATGATTAGTGGCCTTCTTGGATTTGATGATGACGTCGTCCACATATACCTCAATCTCCTTGTGTATCATGTCGTGGAAGATAGTGGTCATGGCTCTCATATAGGTGGCGCCAGCATTCTTCAACCCAAATGGCATCATTTTGTAACAATACATTCCCCACGGCGTGATGAAAGCCGTTTTTTCTGCATCTTCCTCATCCATCCATATCTGATGGTATCCGGCAAAACAATCAACAAAAGACTGCAACTCATGCTTGGCGCAGTTGTCGATAAGAATGTGTACGTTTGGCAAAGGGAAGTCATCTTTGGGACTAGCCTGGTTAAGATCCCGGTAGTCGACACAGACTCTAACCTTCCCATCCTTCTTTGGTACCGGCACGATGTTGGCTAACCATGTTGGATATTCCACTACCCTGAGAACCTTGGCTTTGACTTGCTTAGTAACCTCTTCTTTGATTTTCAAACTCATGTCGGGTTTGAATTTCCTGAGCTTCTATTTTACCGGCGGACAGGTTGGATCCGTTGGCAGTTTGTGAGCTACAATGGACGTGCTGAGACCAGTCATATCATCATACAACCAGGCGAATATGTCCTCATATTCCTTTAAAAATTCTGTGTATTCTTCCTTTTCTGATGGCGAAAGGTGAACACTGATGCGAGTTTCTTTGACATTTTCTGTATCTCCCAAATTAATGACCTCAGTTTCTTCCAGGTTAGACTTAGGTCTATTCTCAAAATTCTCAACCTCTCTGACGACCTCTTCAGGTATTTCATCTTCTTCTGAGTCTATGTCCTTTTGCTGCGTTGTTTCATTGCAAGTCACAATCATTGGTTCATCATCAAAGTAAGTAATAGTAATGTTGTGTGAAAATAGAGTAAATGATAGAGAAAATAATAAGAGCGAGATATATGATAAATTGAAATGCTTTGACTAAATTCATGATTGTTTGGAACATTGGAGCTCTTTTCAAAATTAAAGACAATGCGGAAAAAATTAGCTAGTAAAAAGTAAAATGAGATACATGGTGCTTTTGTTTAGCCTTGCTACCCCGAAGCCTTCTGGGCCCTGACGGTTCTAATTGACCAATTGCTGAGGCGGTCTCCTCGGTTCATCGCTTGTATGGAAGGGCCTTCCTCCCCTTCCTCCTCGAAAAGAACACAGCAATCCATATCATCATCCTCCAGAAACAGATTCTTCATGGCTGCTAATGCTTCATCTTCTTCTGACCCATATATAGTATCTGCCGGTTGGAAGGTCTGCTCCAGGCTAGGTATCAGAAGCTCCAATGGATAGTAGGGGCCGCGCCATGGTGGCGACCAGTTCTGGAATTCTTCCCAAGTATAACCGTACCCTAAGCCAAATGTAGTACCATGCTTCTTTAGTTTGATGGGCTTAGTGATCCCCTGGAGGTTTCTGCCGAGTCCCTTTCCAGGCTCGTACCCACACCACTTCAGGATACTTTCAATCTTGTTATCCCACCACTTATCCTTGTCTATAGCGTTGACCCTTTCAATGTGGTGGTATGTTTCTCCGCCTATTCTCCTTCTGCCTCCAATCATTGGGATGGTCTGATGACTATATATGGGGTTACTACCATCGCCATGAATAATCACCTCCTGGTGATTCCATTCGAACTTCACTGCCTGATGCAGGGTCGATGCTACGGCTCCAGCGGCGTGGATCCAGGGCCGTCCTAACAGCAGGTTGTAGGATGCCGGGACGTCTATTACTTGAAAGTCGACGTCAAACCATGTTGGCCCCATTTGTAAGCATAGGCTGATTTCTCCAATAGTAGATCTCTGGGATCCATCGAAGGCCTTGACATTGATAGCCCCATCTTTGATCTCGTGCAGGCTTTTTCCCAAAGTTTTGAGAGTTATCGGCGGACAGATGTTGAGGCTGGATCCTCCGTCGATCAGGACCTGAGTGATGAAATAATCCTCGCATTGCATGGTGATGTGCAGTGCCTTGTTGTGGCTCAATCCTTCCGGCGGCAGCTCATCTTCGTGGAAGGTGATTTTATGGCTCTCCAGCACTTGCCCTACCATATTTGCCATTTCACCCCCAGTTATGTTGCTGGGCACATAAGCTTCACTCAGTATTTTCATCAGGGCATTTTTATGAGCGTCAGAGCTCTGTAGAAGAGCCAGGATAGAGATATGTGCCGGTGTTTTGTTCAACTGCTCAGCGACTGAGTACTCCTTAGCTTGTATTTTTCTCCAAAGATCGTCGGGCCCGGTTTCAATAGGCCGTCCTGGGGCTTGCTTACTGGACTCAGCTAAGTGTTCTGGGGTGTAAACCCTCCCTGTTCTGGTCATTCCTTGCGCAGCAATTGTTTCCCCTGTCTTGGTCTTCCCTTTTCTCCTAGCTTCGGCAATGTAATCCCAGGGTATGGCTTTTGAGTGGAATGGTGTTGTGTCCGACATTGTCACAGTAATAGGTACCCTTGGTGGTAACACAACAACTTCAAAGGGTGCAGGTGCTTTTGGAACTCCAAATTCGACCTCAATTGGCCCGGGCGCCTTTGCAGAAGGAGGCGCTTCAAATTCGAGAGGTATAGACATGTTTATTTCATCGTCCCTGGAGGGCTGATTCTGCACAACAATTGGGTTAAGTGTAACCGTTGGTTTCTTTGGTTCATCACCTTCAGCAATCAAACCTATCGACCCCTTGGGATTCCAATCATCTTCGATCT
>NW_017672751.1:161701-164952 GCF_001879085.1 Nicotiana attenuata | reverse complement strand
GGAAGTTCAACATCTGGCTGAATGCAGAGGTCTTCATAATTTAACCCCTCGATACCTTTGTTACCTTCCACGCCCTGGACTCGGCTGGTCAATTTCTTGAGTTCTGCCGCTAAGTTCCTGATAAGGGAGTTTTTGTCATCAGACTCTGGTGCATTTGAGATTGGTTGAGTATAATGCGGTACAGTATCCACATAAATAGGAGTGTTGTGGAGATGGTCATTTATGGTGTTCAGTGGCTCGGGAATGAGTAGTGGAGTGTTGTTGGGAGTGTGGCATGTGTTGCAATATTGGGTATGAGTGGGTTGTATCTGTGGTTGTGGGGTGTTTTGTGGAGGTGCGGGATTTTGAGCATTGGGAAAACTAACATCCGGGGTAGTGAGGGAAAATGATAAGTTTGCCAAGTTTCGAATTTGGTCCAGTTCTTCCTGAAATTTCAACAACTTCTGCTCAAGTTGGGCGGCACTTTCCTTGGAAACCTGAATACCCTGGGGAGTCTCTACCCTTTCAACCGAATTCTCCTTCCTGATGTTACCCGTCTTCCATTTTTCCTTTGTTCTTGTTTTTGACAGGACTTGGAGGAGGGAGAGGTGGAGGGCCCTTGGATCTTGTGGAGTAGGATGATGATGCCAGAGTGCACGAACTAACCTTTGGGGAGGGGAATAATAAATAAAAAAAATAAAAGAAAAAACAAAAGGTAACAAGTTAGTGCAGGTTATGAGGAAAAATATTGCAGTATTTAAACACGTTGTGCGAAAATGTAAATCGTGTCCTAATTTTTGGTGCCTCGTTGTTCCCGAGGTAGGCCTAGCGACAAATAGTTTTGGAGAACTTATAATGCTAAATGCCTCATTTTATTTATAGAAATAAGACGAATCCAAAACGACTCTAAATAATAGGAAGTAAGATATCACTATTGGCCATTGGCCTTATTACATTAAAATAAAGAATAAAAGGACTCCTAACTACTTGGTCCCAGAAGGACCTTCCCCAGATTTGGCATCTTCGTCTCCCTCGAATAGCTTCACCAGCTCGCGTAGTCCTAGCAACAAATAAGCTTGGGCCAGATGTCCGCTTGCATTTCCTTCAGCGTTTTGACAATCTTCAATTCTCTTGATGAACTTTCTTTCCAGTTCCACTAGACCCCGCTCCAGATACCCTAGTCGCTTGTTGGCGCTGACAGCCATATCTTTCCACTCCTCGATCAACTTCTGATGGGCTTCTTGTATTTCCCGGTGCTCACTTTCACACTTTCGAATTCTCTTGCGCAGTTGATTATACTTAACCCGTGCTTCAGCGTGCTCGTCAATGATTCTGTGACCTCGAACGAATCCGGGCTGACCCATGCCATTGTCTTCTAACCAAATAGTGTGGCACGCAACCGGCATGATACCTGTCTGGCTCAATAGATTCTTTCCCCAAAACGAGTTTGCGGTGCCACAAGTGCTGAGCTTGGCACCTGTGAGGGCTATCATCGTCCTGAAAATCAGCCCTGAAGTGACTCATTTTGTCGACCCTTGGTATGATTTGCTTTCTTCCAGCCTGCCTCATGGCTCGAAGAGGAACGTAAGGATAAGTCCCTCTCAAACCAATTAGTATGAGAAACGGTGCATCTCGGGATCGAATAATGAATTCATCCGTGGGGAACCACTCGACCATCCATTGTACCTGGTCTTCTTTTAGATTCTCAAATAATTCTGCCCATCCTCTGGCGTCCTCTGGCTGAGCGAACATTTTAGGCATATAATTCATACGCCTTGGCTGGTGGAAGGCGATGTGATCATCCCAGTCTCTGCGTAGGATCTCTTGTCGGTATTCCCCTTTCTGTAGGTGTTCCATGAGCCAGAGCTGAAGTAATAAGTTGCAACCCTCAAAATGACTGCCCTTTTGCTAACAGTTGTCCAAGGCGCGGTATATCTCGGCAATGATCATGGGCACTATGCTGAAAATCTGCCCACCAATTCCTTCCATCAAAGTCTTGGTTACCATGGCCAGTCTGGTGTGGATCCTAGCCTTCTTCATAGGGAACACCATCATTCCCAAAAAGCAAAACATAAAAACGAAGACCCTTCTATGGACATGCCCCAATGAGGTGATGGCGAACTCATCTGAATAGGTGCGGTATGACTTGCTATGGTTGTACCTCTCGTACAGATAGTCGAATGGGATGTAAGAGTCTTTCAAGCATGTTAAGTCTGGGTTCTTCTTCAGTCCCATCAATTTAAGGAAACCCCTACCCTTGCGATTTTCTGGCATAAGCAAACCCGGAGTCTCCCAACGAATACTAGCTAAACCTCCTATTTCTTCAAGCAAAGGAGTCATTTCAAGGTCCCCAAAGCGGAACACGGACTTGTCACTATCCCAGAACAATGTCGCAGCCTCTATGATTCTGTTGTTAGGCTGAATCTCTAGAAGAGAAGGCAAATTCCCCAAGTACTTACGGACGAGTGTCTGATCACTAGAATGGAGGTTTTTCCACCAATTCAGCAGCCTTGGATGAATGTTGGTTACCATGCCAAATCCGGGGACTTCGTGTTTCATTTTCTGCAAAACAAAGCGTTAGGCCCTTACCCCCACCGAACTCGATTATTTAAACCAATAATTAGCATAACAGCATTTAGTTCTCCAAATAAATGCACATAACGTGATGTTGTCCGTTTGGGTTCCAAGGAAACCCGATGGACTTTGGACAAGGCTATCCTAATGAGTCATTATGTGGACAACATAATTGTCTTGGCTAGGTTTGACCATGATGCATGTACAGTTTAACGGAGAAAGGTTTCTATTGGGGTATTAGATAGGTACCCTTGAGCGGACAACTCAAGAGGGAAAGGCACGGAACCGTCGACTGCACCGCTGATCGACAGGTTTTACCGCAAATATGCCTTTGCTAAATTTAGGGGTTGATAGTATTGGAAGAGCGCAACTACTCATTATAAGCGTTGCTATAGTATTTGTTCGGCACGAGTGGGATATGATGTAGAAGATGCAGTTTACAAGAATGAAACAAATTGACATGTATTTTCACGTTCATACAATAAATATTTACAATAAATGCTCAAAATTACAAAAGTATTGATGGAAAGCGGTAAATGAAAGTAATTAAAGAAAAAGAAACAAAAGAAACAAGTCAATTTCAAATAAAGGCATTAAACAAAAGCAATAAAAGAAAGCAATAAAGTCACATATAGCATGCAATGGTAAAAGCCTAAAGAGTCCCCAGCAGAGTCGCCATGCTGTCGACGCCCCCTTTT
>NW_017672751.1:151658-158386 GCF_001879085.1 Nicotiana attenuata | reverse complement strand
AAATAACAGCATGTAGTAGTAACTAAAAAGAAGACATTCGAAGCATGATAGTCAAGTTTCAGTGTTTAACAATAGAGAAGAAGATCAGAAGCATGCAAAGAGTTGAGTGGAAACCATAGTTGAGTTTGACAGGTAGTCAGAACTCAGAACCAAAAGAGTCACATGAAGAAAAGAGAATTGAAGCACATTGCAATTTCAACAGACGAGTTGCACAAACAATTTCAAAGAAATCGAATAGTCCCCAAAGAAACTAGGGTTTTCGAAAATCAATCGAGTTTAGAGGAGATAAGAAGATAAACAAATAAACAGATTCAGAGTCTCGGATAAACCCCAAAAATTAGGGCTTTCACTATGCTAACTCAGATATAGAAGAAAGGTAAATCAAGCGAATATTAACAAACAGAAACTCAAACAAAATCCCAAAATTAGGGTTTTCAACATGCTACCTCAGATAAAAATAAGGTAAATCAAACGAATATTAAAAAAACAGACTAAGAAACTCAAACAAAATCCCAAAAATTAGGGTTTTCAACATGCTAACTCAGATAGAAAACAACACAAACAAAACACAGTAAAACATGTTGAGAATCAGAGAAGAGATTCGAAATAACTTCACATGAAACCCTAGTTGAAGATAAAGAGTTTCTGAAAGCAAAAAAAATTAAAGAGACTCGAGAAAAATGCATAGAAGGTTCACACACACATAGATCCAGAGCAGATCTAGAAATAAATCGAAGGAACCTTAGAGATTAGGGCTTCGTAAGAAACCCAGGTGATGAGAAAGGCTTTGGAAACCATCGATCTGAGCAGGAAAGTCGAAGATCGAACTCGAATAGCCATGACTGGCCGGACAAAGGTTGAAGACGACCGGAGAACAGTCATCGAGCAAAGGCTTGGTCGTAACCCTTCAAGATCTGGTCATAGGACCTTTAGAAAATGAGCACGTAGAAGCCATGAGAGGCCAGTATAGGCCTCCGATGAGCCTGAGAAGCCATAGATTAGGGTTTTAGTGAGAGGCGGCGGCTAGGGTTTGAGGTGTGTTGAGAGAGAGTTGAGAGAGGAGGGGATTCAGAGACGGCGGTCGAGAAAAATGAGGTAGGGTTTTAGGGTCGTTAGAATTAAAAAAGGAAAGGGAAGAGGGGAGCCGTTGATCAACGGTTGGGATTAAATGGGTTAAATGGGGACCGGGTTGCAAGTGGTAATTGGGCTGGGTATTTTTGGGCTGAGTTGGGGTTAATTGGGGATTAAATTGATGCTATATTTGCAATTGAAATGGCTATGTGTTAAATAGCCGATTTTTTCCCTTTAATTTTATATAAAAAATAGTTAAAAAATGATTTTAAACAAATTAAAAGCACTGAGCTAATTAATAATATATAAACATTAATCTGAAACTACTGGAAATAATTTTATAAGTGTAAAATGCCATTAATCGTAATATAGGCTATAATTGCAGTTGTGTGCAATTTTGGCGTTAATAACACCAAATGAATTCGTAAAAAAAATATGCAAAAAATTACCTTAATTATATTTTGGTGTAAGTGTGAGAATAAAAATGAATTATTCACCAAAAATGATAATTTTGGGAATAATCATTGGATTTTGTTGTATTAAAATAGGCAATAAATTGATTTAAAAATCGTTAAAAATGCCAAAACTCTTGGGTGTGCTTATATATGCACCAATATGCTATTTTGGAAGTATTTTGGGTATAAAAATACTTAGGGAAAAAATTGGGTACCAACACTAGAAACAAAAGCCACTGTAATGACTGGGCAGAAATTTAAAGAACTGAACAACTGACTGAAATGAAAAAGAAAAGCTCTGAAATGGATTCAGTTATCTGCTGAGCTCTCCTTCTCTCGATGCCCCTCTCCGAATTTCTGAGACATCCATTTTATAACCACTCCATAACTAGTTATGCTTTGGTTATGAGTTTTGTTATGGGTTGATTATGGATCTTGGTTATGGATCAGTTATGGGTCTGTTATGAAAGTCCCTTCGTATATTGTCTTCTTTGTGCCTTGTTTATTTACTCCATCACAGCTTACTTTTCTCCTTTGGTGCGCTATTTCTTAAAATCTTCCTTGATTCTGCATCACCTGCTTTGCAATCTTTCCTACAAAATTTACTAATAGTTAGGGAAGAATATGATAATTTCTTTATTTTTACAGAGAAAATTATATATTAAAAATCAAGTAAAATATACTTATCAAATTCTCCCTTACTTAAACATTTGCTCGTCCTCGAGAAAATAAAATAACTAAACATATCAGCTAAACAATTTAACCAAAATCATGAGACCTTTCGCCAAAGAAAAGTAAATAAGACCAATTCACAAGTTCCTACAACTTTTAACCGTACTCATATTCACCTATTGAGAACTGAAATCATAATATTTCCTAATCCCTAGTTGTCTCACCAAATGAAGAGAGATGCCCATATAACACAATATATAGATGTAGAACAAAGAATGGCATAGATAGAAAAATTCACTCACTCTCAACAAAGAAGTACCTCAAGCTACTGGAAATTGCCATATGCTTGACTATCATGTGGTTCTCCACTAACGTAGGAGTCTTTGAGTCGAGATGTAACGACCCGATCGGTCGTTTTACCTTTTAGAACCCCGTTCCCCTAAATAAAGCCTCCCGTACTTGCCTTAACTAATTTACTACTTGCGGGGGCGATTGGTTCGGGGATTGAAGGGTTTTGAGTAAAAATATGCCCATTTGCTTCTTTAGGATTTTTTAAAAAGACCAAGTTTGACTTCGGTCAACATTTTGGGAAAACGGGCCCGGATTCGTGATTTGACAATTTTTGAGGGTCTGTGGGAAAATAAGGGACCTGGGCGTGTGTCCGGAATGGAATTCTGAGGTCCCTAGCCCGAGTAATGAATTTTTATCTAAAGTTGTTTAATTGAAGCTTTAAGGAATTAAAGAAACTGAGTAATCATTGATTCCCTAGGTATCGGGCTCGGATTTTGGTTCCAAAGCTTGGTACAGGTCCGTAATGTCGTTTAAGACTTGCCCGTAAAATTTGGTGTCAATCCGAGTAGTTTAAGGGCGTTTGACCCGTTAGAGGAGAATTAAGAACTTGAAGATTCAGTAGTTTGATTCATTTGGTTTTAGGGGGTGATTCCGAGATTTAGCGTTGTTATGGGAGTTTCGAGGGTTCGAGTAGGTCCGCCTCGTGATTTCAGACTTGTCAGTATGTTCGAGCGGGGCTCGGGAGCCCCGAGCGTCAAACGAGCGAGGTTCGAGCGAAGTAAGAAAATTGGGGGAGAACTGAAGTTTGCTGCTTCTGTCATAATCGCATCTGTGGTTCTTGGACCGCAGAAGCGGTACCGCAGATGCGGTCAGCCATCGCAAAAGCGGAAAGGGCCAGGCCCAGGGGAAACCGCAGAAGCGGTCCAGCTCCTCAGGCCCAAATCCGCAGAAGCGGCTCGACATCCGCAGAAGCAGACCCGCATAAGCGGGCGTCTGACCGCAGAAGCGGTCCAGGTTTCTTGGGCTATTTCCGCAAAAGCGGGCCTTTTTCCGCAGAGGCAGTCATGGTGCTGCAGAACGGAAATTGCTGGAGGCAGAGAGTTCATTTAATTCGAACTCTAAGTCATTCATTCCATATACAACTCCACACTAGGGTGATTTTGGAGCTTCCAAAGAGAGGGTTTCAGCATAGCATTGAAAGGTAGTAATCCCCATTCATCCTTAGTTTAAATACACGTATATTAGGTAGATCAAACACTAAAAATTAGGTAAAATCAAAGGGTTAGAGCTAGACCTAGGGTTTTAATAAAACTAAGATTTAATCATATAATTTGTTATGAAATGGGCTAGAATTTATATATTATTGATCCTTAGGTTGTAGAGAACAATTTCCTTCGAAAAATATCGGAATCCGGGCACGTGGGCCCGGGGTCGGAATTTAGGAAACTTGTGGGAAAGGTTGGGAAATTACTTAAATAGTTAGAATTCGGCCTTTTAAGCCTTTATTGACTAGTTCTTACCTATTTTAACTAGTTTGCGATCGTTCGGCTTCGAATTAAGAGCTTGGGCTTGTTCTTGATATTTGGAGCGCGCTTTGGAGCGAGGTGAGTCTCCTTTCTAACCTTGTGAGAGGGAACTGTCTCGCCTAGGATTAATAATTGAGTAATTGTTGCTAAATGCGGGGGCTACGCACGCGCTAGGTGACGAGAGTCCGTGCGTAGCTACTACTATGTTAATGGTCCGGGTAGTTTAGGACCCACATCATGCTTATTTTATATGACTCCCTATGTTATCTTGTTACTACGAGCACCTAGGATATGCTAGAGATTTAAAAAAGGGGAGAAGAACGTACTTGTATAATTGTTGAAGTCTTGTTTGATATTTATGACTATTGATGTGCCTTGTGTGTATACTTGATATTATCTCTTATTTGTGGATCGGGCCGATCGCCTCGGTATGAATAGATGCATCTATAGGCGCGTCGTCGACCCTCGGCAAATGCACAGTTTATTTCTGTTGGATCGGGCCATCGCCTCGGCATATTTGCGCATGCTTATATAGCTTTGCCTGAGAGTGTTAAATATTAGAACTGCTTTTCATGGTTCGAAAGAAAATGATAATTGTAACTGTAGCAATTGATTAATCGGAATCTTAGCAAGAATAGGACTTATATGCCTTGTTGTAAACTGCTGCTTATTAAAGATTCTTCATTGTTAAACTTAATCTTATAATATTATCTGACCCTAGTGAGTATCAAGTCGACCTCTCGTCTCTACTTCTTCGAGAGTAGGCGGGATACTCACTGGGTACATATTGTTTATGTACTCATGCTACGCTTCTGTACTTAAATGTACAGGGTCTGAGGCAGGTGGATCCGATTATTTCTCTAGTGCGCATTCGTGAGCAGGCTTGGGACTTCTACGGTGAGCTGCTTTCCTTCCATGTCGATCCGCAGCCGAAGAAGTCTTTCTTTTGTATTGTTATTTTCTGTCTATTCGGATCCAGACAGTAGGGTAGTGTGGTATTCTTTTGGATGTATATTCTACTAGTTGCCCGTAGCTTGTGACACCAGGTTCTGGCACACACTTTGGTAGACGATTATTTTAGGGTTGTGTAATCATATTATTACAGTATTCAGTTCTCCTGGTTTAAATTCCAATTTGAGTGTTTATTTCACTTATTTTAATTAAAAGCAACATAAGTATTTTAGAAATGTTTCCGCAATTGGCTTGCCTGACAAGGGTGTCAGGCGCCCTCATGACCTATTATGAAAATGGGTCGTGACAACATGGTATCAGAGCACTAGGTTCACATAGGTCTCACGAGTTATGGGCAAACCTGATAGAGTCTTGTTGATCGGTACGGAGACGTCTGTATTTATCTTCGAGAGGCTATAGGGTATTTGGAAAGACTACTCTTTATTCATTTCCTGTCATGCAGTGCTTAGAGTACTAAATTTCCCTCTTTTATTCTCTCACAGATGGTGAGAACTCGTACTGCTGACGTTCCAAACCCGGGAGAAGCCGCTCCCCCCGTTGCTAGAGGCCGAGGTAGAGGCCGGGGGAGGGCACCGGCCCGTGGTAGGGGACGAGGGCATCCCAGAGCCGTTCCAGTTGCACCACCAGCAGATCCTGTGGAGGACCCTATTATTGAGGAGCAGGGCGAGGTGCCCGCAGCTGAGCCTACCCCGGTGGATTTCATGACAGCACCGGGATTTCAGGAGGTCATGGGCCGCATGCTACGGTTCATGGATACTATGACTCAGGCTGGTTTATTTCCAGCAGACCCAACCACTTCACAGGCAGGAGGGGGGGCCCAGACCCCTACTACTTAGGCTCTAGGCCATGCAGCTGCGGTGTATCAGACTCCGGGTGCACTACCCGCAGATGGGGCTCAACCAGTTGCTGCAGCGGCACCCCAGCCCTGGCCAGCTGTGGATGGTGATCCACAGAAGCTACTAGACAGATGGACCAGGCTTCATCCTCCAGTCTTTGGGGGTGAGCGTCATGAGGATGCTCAGGACTTCATAGACAGGTGCAGGGACAGACTGCACAACATGAGGATATTGAAGTCGCACGGAGTTGACTTCACTACCTTTCAGCTCGAGGGTAGGGCCCGTAGATGGTGGCAGTCCTACGTTCTCGGCAGACCAGCGGGTTCTCCTCCCATCACTTGGGATCAGTTTGTACAGTTGTTCTTGGGTAGGTACATCCCGCCCTCTGAGAGGGGGGAGCTGCGGTACCAGTTTGAGCAGCTCGAGCAGGGTCAGATGTCTGTGACTGACTATGAGGCGAGGTTTTCCGAGTTGTCCCGCCATGCACTCATGATACTTCCTACAGATGCGGAGAGGGTGCGGAGGTTTGTCGCTGGATTGCAGCCGATATTCAATTTAGTATGGCTCGAGAGGTGGGGATGGGCATAGAGTATCAGCTAGTAGTCGAGATTGCTCGTCGGATTGAGGGATGAGCTAGGTTCTCCGGCGGGTTCAGAGGTGCCCCAGCTAGGGGCAGAGGTCAGTATGGGAGAGGCCAGCCTAGTAGGCCACCAGTTTCAGCACCACCTCCTTCCCGGGGGGCTCCAGCACGCCCCTATCTCAGTGTTATGCCAGAGACTTCCTACCACCACCAGCCATTCAGGGTTCCTCCAGTGGGTATTCAGGTCCCAGGGTCCTCCTGATTCTTATTTCAGTGCCATGCCGGAGAGTTCATGTCGTCCACCGGCTATCCAGGCTTCTTCCAG
>NW_017672751.1:128622-150651 GCF_001879085.1 Nicotiana attenuata | reverse complement strand
GATGCCTTGGATAAGGTAAAGTTGATTCAGGAGAGGCTTCGCACAGCTCAGTCCAGACAAAAGAGCTACGCAGATCAGAAGGCACGGGATGTATCATTTATGGTGGGCGAGAAGGTTCTCTTGAAAGTCTCGCCCATGAAGGGCATTATGAGGTTCGGGAAGAAGGGCAAGTTGAGCCCAAGGTTTATTGGCCCCTTTGAGGTGTTGAGGAGAGTTGGGGAGGTTGCTTATGAGCTTGCCTTACCCCCTAGTTTATCAGGAGTTCACCTAGTCTTTCATGTTTCGATGCTTCGGAAGTATCATGCCGACCTATCCCGCGTGTTGGACTTCAGCACCATTCAGCTAGATGAGAGCTTGGGCTATGAGGAGGAACCAGTTGCTATTATTGATAGGCAGGATCGCCAGCTGAGGTCCAAGAAGATTTCTGCGGTAAGAGTCTGGTGGAGGGGCCAACCGGTCGAGGAGGCGACCTGGGAGTCCGAGGAGGACATGCGGAGCAGATATTCCCACTTATTCAGCAGTCCAGGTACTTTTCTATGTTCGTTCGAGGACGAACGTTTGTTTAAGAGGTGGAGAATGTAACGACCCGACCGGTCGTTTTGCCTTTTAGAACCTCGTTCCCCTAAATAAAGCCTCCCGTACTTGCCTTAACTAATTTACGACTTGCGGAGGCGATTGGTTCGGGGATTGGAAGGGTTTTGAGTAAAAATATGCCCATTTGCTTCTTTAGGATTTCTTAAAAAGACCAAGTTTGACTTCGGTCAACATTTTGGGAAAACAGGCCCGGATTCCTGATTTGACAATTTCTGAGGGTCCGTGGGAAAATAAGGGACCTGGGCGTGTGTTCGGAATCGAATTTCGATGTCCCTAGCCCGAGTAATGAATTTTTATCTAAAATTGTTTAATTGAAGCTTTAAGGAATTAAAGAAACTGAGTAATCATTGATTCCCTAGGTATCGGGCTCGGATTTTTGTTCTGAAGCTTGGTACAGGTCCGTAATGTCGTTTAAGACTTGCTCGTAAAATTTGGTGTCAATCCGAGTAGTTTAAGGGCGTTTTGACCCGTTAGAGGAGAATTAAGAACTTGAAGATTCAATAGTTTGATTCATTTGGTTTTAGGGGGTGATTCCGAGATTTAGCATTGTTTTGGGAGTTCCGAGGGTTCGAGTAGGTCCGCCTCATGATTTCAGACTTGTCGGTATGTTCGGGCGGGGCTCGGGAGCCCCGAGCGTCAAACGAGCGAGGTTCGAGCGAAGTAAGAAAATTGGGGGGAACTGAAGTTTGCTGCTTCTGTCATAACCGCATCTGCGGTTCTTGGACCGCAGAAGCGGTACCGTAGATGCGGTCAGCCATCGCAAAAGCGGAAAGGGCCAGGCCCAGGGGAAACCGCAGAAGCGGTCCCGCTTAAGCGGCCCCCAGACCGCAGAAGCGGTCCAGCTCCTCAGGCCCAAATCCGCAGAAGCTGCTCGACATCCGCAGAAGCAGACCCGCATAAGCGGGCATCTGACCGTAGAAGCGGTCCAGGCTTCTTAGGCCATTTCCGCAAAAGTGGGCCTTTTTCCGCAGAGGCGATCATGGTGCCGCAGAAGCGGAAATCGCTGGGGGCAGAGAGTTCATTTAATTCGAACTCTAAGTCATTCATTCCATATACAACTCCACACTAGGGCGATTTTGGTGCTTCCTAAGAGAGGGTTTCAGCATAGCATTAAAAGGTAAGTAATCCCCATTCATCCTTAGTTTAAATACACGTATATTAGGTAGATTAAACACTAAAAATTAGGTAAATTCAAAGGGTTAGAGCTAGACCTAGGGTTTTAATAAAACTAAGATTTAATCATATAATTTGTTATGAAATGGGCTAGAATTTATATATTATTGATCCTTAGGTTGTAGAGAACAATTTCCTTCGAAAAATATCGGAATCCGGGCACGTGGCCCGGGGTCGGAATTTAGGAAACTTGTGGGAGAGGTTGGGAAATTACTTAAATAGTTAGAATTTGGCCTTTTAAGCCTTTATTGACTAGTTCTTACCTATTTTAACTAGTTTGCGATCGTTCGGCTTCGAATTAAGAGCTTGGGCTTGTTCTTGATATTGGAAGCGCGCTTTGGAGCGAGGTGAGTCTCCTTTCTAACCTTGTGAGAGGGAACTGTCCCCCCTAGGATTAATAATTGAGTAATTGTTGCTAAACGCGGGGGCTACGCATGCACTAGGTGACGAGAGTCCGTGCGTAGATACTACTATGTTAATGGTCTGGGTAGTTTAGGACCCACATCATGCTTATTTTATATGACTCCCTATGTTATCTTGTTACTACGAGCACCTAGGATATGCTAGAGATTTAAAAAAGGGGAGAAGAACGTACTTGTATAATTGTTGAAGTCTTGTTTGATATTTATGACTATTGATGTGCCTTGTGTGTATACTTGATATTATCTCTTATTTGTGGATCGGGCCGATCGCCTCGGTATGAATAGATGCATCTATTGGCGCGCCGTCGACCCTCGGCAAGTGCACAGTTTATTTCTGTTGGATCGGGCCGTCGCCTCGGAATATTTGCGCATGCTTATATAGCTTTGCCTGAGAGTGTTAAATATTAGAACTGCTTTTCATGGTTCGAAAGAAAATGATAATTGTAACTGTAGCAATTGATTAATCGGAATCTTAGCGAGAATAGGACTTATATGCCTTGTTGTAAACTGCTGCTTATTAAAGATTCTTCATTGTTAAACTTAAACTTATAATATTATCTGACCCTAGTGAGTATCAAGTCGACCTCTCGTCTCTACTTCTTCGAGATTAGGCGGGATACTCACTGGGTACATATTGTTTATGTACTCATGCTACGCTTCTGTACTTAAATGTACAGGGTCTGAGGCAGGTGGATCCGGTTATTTCTCTGGTGCGTATTCGTGAGCAGGCTTGGGTCTTCTACGGTGAGCTGCTTTCCTTCCATGTCGATCCGCAGCCGAAGAAGTCTTTCTTTTGTATTGTTATTTTCTGTCTATTTTGATCCAGACAGTAGGGTAGTGTGGTATTCTTTTGGGATGTATATTCTACTAGTTGCCCGTAGCTTGTGACACCAGGTTCTGGCACACACTTGGTAGACGATTATTTTGGGGTTGTGTAACTACTTTATTATAGTATTTATCTCTTCTGGTTTTAAATTCCAAGTTGAGTGTTTATTCCGCTTATTCCTAATTAAAAACAATATAAGTAATTTAGTAATATTTCCGCAATGGCTTGCCTGACAAGGTTGTCAGGCGCCCTCATGACCTATTGTGAAAAATGGGTCATGACACGAGATCATGTAGGACTTTTGCAAGTTGTAATGTAGGTTTAGGGATAGGTATGTAACATATGGATAATAGTGACGTAAATTCCCTATGGGCACTACACTTTATTTTATCACTTAAGCACAATTGTCTTTGCTATGATTTAAACAATAACCTCTATTTTGTTTCATCCCTTTCACATTTTTTTTTTACGGAGATACCGACATTCTTTGTTGCTATCCTCTCCCTTCTTTCTTTTTTTTTTTCTTTTTTTTTTTAAGAATTTCAGAAGCAACTATCTTTTTCAGTTCTCATGGCAACATCTCAAAAGATTGACAACCTCAAACAATTATTCTTTCACCAATTATTTTTACAATTACACCTCACGCCTAGATTTTTACATTCAGATCAACTCTTAAAGTGCCCAAAAGGGAATTGGGTGAACAAAGAACAAGTCATAACAACAAACAGGCTAAGGGTTAAAGCTTGGTGATCAACAAAATAAGAGATAATTTATGTAGGCTCAACTGGGCTAACTAGGGATAAAAATCATTAAGGTAGGTCAATATAGGTTATGGCTCAACAAAGAAGGCCTACGTTCATTTCTTAACTCAAAGATCTACCTAGAATTTCGCCTCAATCCACATTCAAGGCAAGTTCTAGATTTCCAGATAAGCAGGAGAACAAGACAATATAAGCTAACAACACAATACACTTGGGCTAACGAAAACTATGATTTCAATCACCAATAAGTAAGTATGAGTTTAGAAAAGTGATCATAAAACCCGTGTACTTAATCAAATTCGTCTTTTTTAAGTGTCATACTTTTCAAGTCAAATCAAGTTTAGCCAACTTATTTATCAAAATAAGTTAAAACAACTAAAAGTCCTAAAAAATGTTTGATTCAAAATATTACGACCATGGCAAAGAACCGAACAAGAAATCCATGGAAGTACATGAAGTAAGTTGCCTTAGGAATAAGGCAACTCAAATTTTATTTTATTTTTTCAGTTTTTTTTTAATTTTTTTTATATGTATAAGTAAAAAAAACACATATAACAAATATATTCCTCTACCCCCAAGCTTAAATAATGTCATGTCTTCATGACAAAATAAATTAACAGTAAAAGGAGATAAAGGAGCTTCCCTGATTTTTTCCGATTCTAGCCTCATTTCCTTTTTCTTGGCATCTCAAAGTTTCTCTCATATAACAAAGACAAGATTATAGCAAAAAATATTCTTTTTCATGATTGGAGAAACCTTTCATTGTCTAAATCATGGGAGTATTTTTTTCATCATGGCAAAATATATTAATACATACCATACACATCTATATATATAATATAATACAAACATTCAATTATTATTATTTTTTAACTTTTTTTTATAAGAAGAAAAACTAATTTAATTATATATATATTTACTAAAAAGGAAATATTATATGTTACTACTAATAATTACTTAAAAGATTAAAGAGAGAGGAAGAAAATAGTTCTGAGTTTAACGTCGCCAGCTCGACTTATTTTAAAAATTAGGCAAAAAGGATTGTTGAAGCCTGTTTGTCGAAGAGTCTGCTGATATAAGGCTTCAAACGATAACCGTTTACTTTGAATTTATCTCCCCCATCTGTACGTTGTATTTCAATGGCACCATAGGGGGTAATTTCTGTTACAGTATACGGTCCTGTCCAGCGTGACTTAAACTTTCCTGGAAATAATCTCAATCGGCTATTGTACAACAGAACTTGATCTCCAACTTTAAAATCTTTATGGCGGATGAGCTTGTCATGCCATTTTTTTGTCTTTTCCTTATATAATTTAGCATTTTCGTATGCTGTAAGTCTGAACTCTTCCAACTCATCAAGCTGCAATAGACGATTTTTACCTGCATCTGGTAAGTTTAGATTCAACAATTTTATAGCCCAATATGCTTTATGTTCTAATTCCACAGGTAAATGACAAGCTTTCCCAAAAACTAGTCTATAAGGAGATGTGCCTACGGGAGTTTTGAAAGCAGTTCTATATGTCCATAAAGCATCATCTAACTTTAAAGACCAATCTTTTTGAGAAGAGCCAACAGTTTTTTCTAAAATTCTTTTTAATTCTTTGTTGGATACTTCAACTTGCCCGCTTGTTTGAGCATGATATGGAGTTCCTATTTTATGAGTTACTCCATATCTTGACAATAAACTAGCGAATTGTCTATTTATAAAATGAGTTCCTTTATCACTTATTATAACTCGTGGAGTTCCAAATCTAGAAAAAATATTTTTCTTGAGAAAAGCACAAACAATATGAGCATCATTTTTTCTAGTAGCAACTGCTTCTACCCATTTTAAAACATAGTCAACAGCTACCAAAATATATTCATAGCCATTTGAAGGAGGAAAAGGATCCATAAAATCAATGCCCCAAACATCAAAAATTTTACACACAAAAATAGAGTTAAGAGGCATTTCATCCCTTTTTGAAATGATACCGATTCTCTGGCATTTATCGCAACTCGCGACATAATTCCTTGCATCATTGAATAGAGTAGGCCAGAAAAATCCAGCTTCAAGTACTTTAGCTGCTGTCTTTCTTCCTCCATAGTGTCCTCCTACAGCTCCATCATGGCAGTGATTTAAGATGTTGTTCATTTCTGTCTCCGATCACATCTCCTGATTATGTCATCTGCACAAAATTTAAACAAGTAAGGATCTTCCCAGTAATAATGTTTTGCTTCTTTTTTAAGCTTTTTTCTTTGATCGTAAGACAAATCTTTTGGAATCCACCCTCCTGCTAAATAATTGGCAATATCAGCAAACCAAGGAGGTTTATTTACAACCGTCGCGACTGAAAAGATATTCTCATCAGGAAATTCCTCTTGGATATCTAGTATTTCAGTAGGAGGATTCTCTAAATGCGACAAATGAAAAGCTACCTGATTTTCTGAACCTTTTCTATCTTTTATTTCGAGATCAAATTCTTGCAAAAGGAGTATCCATCTTAGCAATCTAGGTCTAGCATCTTTCTTTGTTAATAGATACTTTAAGGCTGCATGATCAGTGAATACTGTAACCTTTGTTCCTATCAAATAAGAACGAAATTTGTCAAACGCAAATACTACTGCCAATAACTCCTTCTCGGTTGTTGCATAATTCATTTGAGCTTCATTGAGGGTTCTGCTTGCATAGTATATGGGTCTAAAGATCTTGTTTTTCTTTTTTCCCAATATTGCTCCTACTGTTGTATCACTTGCATCACACATTATTTCAAATGGCTGGCTCCAATCAGGAGAAACAACAATTGGAGCATTAGTCAATTGTTCCTTGAGAAACTCAAATGCATTTCTGCAATCATCTGAAAATTCAAACTTCACATCTTTCATCAGTAGGTTAGTCAGAGGTTCTGAAATTTTTGAAAAGTCTTTTATAAACCTTCTGTAAAAACCTGCATGCCCTAAGAAACTTCTAATGCCTTTAACAGTGGTAGGAGGGGGTAATCCTGCTGTAACGACCCGGCCAGTCGTTTTTGGAAATTACACCCCGATCCCCCATTAACTGTTTCCCCTAAGTTTATTTTTGCTATTTTGGTCTGCCGGGACGTTCCGTGTTGAGTTTCGGAGAGTTTTGGGACACTTAGTCCCTAAACGAGAGCCTAAGTGTTGAAAAATGGTCCGTAGTCAGAACAGTGAAGACGACCTTGGAATGGAAATCTGATGGTTCCGTTAGCTCCGTTAGGTGATTTCGGGGTTGGGAGCGTGTTCGAAATGTATTTTGGAAATTCGTAGCTCATTTAGGCTTGAAATGCCGGAGTTTGTATTTTTGAAGTTTCCGGTCCGATAGTGAGTTTTTGATCCGAGGTTCGGATTGGAATTCCGGAAGTTACAATAGTTCCGTCATGTCATTTGGGATGTGTGTGCAAAATTTCAGGTCATTCGGACGAGGTTTGGTTAGGTTTTTGATCGAAAGCGTGTTTGGTTGGAATTTGAGGTTCTTAGACTTGAATCTTTGATTAATTCGGATTTCCGGCGTTGTTTTAGGTGTTTTAAGGATTGGTACAAGTTCGAATAAGGTATTAGGTGGTATTGGTGCTTTTGGTTGAGGTCCCGGGGGCCTCGGGATGATTTCGGGTGGTTGACGGAAAATTTTTGAAGTTGAATGAATTGCTGAAGGTTCTGTCATCTGGTATTTCCGCTTCTGCGGCTTGGGAAGCGCAGAAGCGGAGCCGCAGAAGCGGCTGGACCGCAGGAGCGAAATTCGAGTGCTTCTTCAGTTTCCGCAGGTGCGGAAGTTTAACCGCAGAAGCGGTTACGCACCTGCGAGATGGTAGTCGCAGATGCGGTCCTTGGGATTTTGTTTGAAACCGCAGAAGCGGTAATGATTCCGCATAAGCGGCAACCGCAGGCGCGGTGAAGGGGCCGCAGAAGCGAAAATCTTAACTTTAATGAAGAACCGCTGAAGCGGCTCGTGGTCCGCAGAAGCGGCTCGTGGTCCGTAGAAGCGGGACCGCAGAAGCGGTCCCTTGTCCGCAGAAGCGGAAATCCCTGGTCAGAAATAGAGATGTCGAGGGTTTGAGTTCATAAGTTGCAAAAATCAATTGAGAGCTCGGTTTAAGGAGATTTCGAGTGGGATTTGAAGTGAAGATCACTGGGTAACGTTTCTTTGATCCCTTCTTGTTATATTTCATCATTTTATAATTAAATACACCATTGGAACTCGAATTTAGGATCAAAAATTGGAAGAAACTTCACAGACCTAATTATTGAGTTTTGAGTGGGCAATTGACCTCCGATTTGGGAGATTTTTATATGGTTAGACTCGTGAGAGTACGAGGGTTCTGAAAATGTGAAAATTATTCAATTCCGAGACGTTGGCTGGAGGGGCATTTTGGTCATTTTACCTATTTTTGCGCCCTAGCTGTAAATTTAATAGTGGAATCAGTTGGTTGCAATATTACTTACGATATGTAATTGAATTGAATAGATTTGGGCCATTTGGAGTCAGATACTCGTGGCAAAAGTGTGATTTCAAGTTGATTTTGGTGCCGATTCGAGGTAAGTGGCTTGTCTAACCTTGTGTGGGGGACCTTTCCCCTTAGGATTTGTTATTTGTTGATTTGAGTGCCTTGTTCGCGAGGTGACGGGCGCGTACTTGAGCCAATTGTTGAAAATCCGATTTTCTTAAGATATTGAGATTGAGTTCCTTTCATATTTGCTTTATTCTACTTGCAATTATAACCTGTGCTAGATTAGAAAAGCATGTTTAGTTGATTTAACTTGCCTAATTGTTTAAGTTGCCTTGATTGTACTACGTGAAGCATGCTAGGCTAGTACTACCTGATGTTTGTCTTTGGTACTTCATTTTTGAATATCTTCTGGTTGTGGTTGCGCATATACATTGGGACTACGGATGTGGGATTCCGGTAGCTCCCCCATTGTTTGTTTACTTTGGGACTGCGGGTTCGATTCCCGATAGATCCCCCTGTACATTTACTTTGGGACTGCGGGTTAGATTCCCGATAGATCCCCCTGCACATTGATAGTTGGACTACGGGACGGTATCCCGGGAGATCCTTCGGATATACACATATGATGGACTACGGGACGGTATCCCGGGAGATCCACTGGACAGTTGAGAAAAGGGCTACAGGACGGTATCCTGGGAGACCCTCGTTGTTATCATTGATATTGAGCTATATTTATTCTGTGTTTACTCTGTTCTTTTGTAGTTGTTATTGCCTCGTTGACCTGCCTTATTTCGCTGCTGTAATCATTATTTTTGTTAGATTTTCATACTGTTAATTATCATTATTATATTTTGCCTCAGTAGGGCCCTGACCTTCCTCGTCACTACCCAACCGAGGTTAGACTTGGCACTTACTGAGTACCGTTGTGGTGTACTCATGCCCTTCCTGCGCATGTTTTTCATGTGCAGATTTAGGTACCTCTTCTCAGGCGCACTATCCTTGAGGCGAGGAGATTCACGGAGACTTCGAGGTATATCTACAGCGTCCGCAGACCGAAGAATCTTCTTCCTTATTCTAGTTGAAGAGCGGTTATCCTATCATATTCTTGATGTAGATATTCTGGAGATTAGAGTACTTATGGTAATTCTATTAGCCTGTGTTTCCCGTGAGTTTCCGGGTTTTGGGATTGAGTTGTAGACTTCCGCATATCTTTAGAGTTGTATAGGCCGGGCGGCCTTACATTCAGTTGTTATTTTCCATATGTTCGGTTTTAATTGATTATTCCTCAAGTTGAATTGTTATTTCCGCACTGTTAGGCTTACCTGGTCATAGGGACCAGGTGCCATCATGACATGTTCACGGTTGGTGAACTAGGGTCGTGACACCTGCTATAAGATCAATTTTAGCTTTATCAACTTCTATTCCTTTAGCAGTAACTTTATATCCTAAAACAATTCCCTCGGTCACCATAAAATGATATTTTTCCCAATTAAGAACCAGATTTGTCTCTTCACATCTTTTAAGCACCAAAGTTAGATGATAGAGACAATCTTCAAATATTTTACCAAAGAGTGTGAAATCATCCATGAAAATTTCAAGATATTTTTCAGTCATATCTGAAAAAATTGCTGACATGCAACGCTGAAATGTAACAGGAGCGTTACATAGTCCAAATGGCATTCTTTTGTAAGCATACGTACCTTGGGGGATGTGAATGTGGTTTTCTCCTGATCTTCGGGAGCAATTGGTATCTGATTATACCCAGAATATCCGTCAAGAAAACAATAAAAACTATGCCCTGCAATTCTTTCAAGCATTTGGTCAATAAAAGGCAAAGGAAAATGATCATTCCTTGTGGCATCATTAAGTCGTCTGTAATCAATACAGACTCTCCATCCTGTGACTGTTCTTGTAGGTATGAGTTCATTATTTTCATTTTTTATTATGGTAATACCTCCTTTCTTTGGTACTACCTGTACAGGACTTACCCAAGGGCTATCAGATATTGGATAAATGATACCTGCCGCTAGAAGTTTCACTACTTCTTTCTTGACAACTTCTTGCATTGCTGGAATAAGTCTCCTTTGGGGTTGGACTATTGGCTTGTAATTTTCTTCCATAAGGATCCTATGCATACAAATAGCTGGATCGATTCCTTTGATGTCAGCTATAGTCCACCCTAAAGCTCTTTTATGTTTCCTCAAGACTTCTATCAGTTTGTATTCCTATTCTGGAGTCAAAGAAGATGAAATGATTACTGGAAATAATTCAGGTTCAAGAAAAACATATTTTAAATGAGAAGGAAGATTTTTGAGTTCAATTTTTGATTGAAACTCTTCTTGCGAGACTTTCTCATTTTCTGATTCTTTTTCCAATGTTTCCGCTTCTTCTCTGATTGTGGCAGTTTCATCACTTGTGGTACCTGACCTGACTAAACATCTTTCCAATGAATCAGTAATTAACTGATTGTCTTTGTATTCGTCTACAAGGTCATCTAGTAAGTCAATTTGAAAACAAGATGCTGATGACTCATCCCTAGGATATTTCATCATTTTCTGCATGTCAAAAATTACTCTTTCCTCATCAACTCGCAAAATTAGTTGTCCTTGATGAACATCAATAATTGCTCTCCCTGTTGCGAGAAATGGTCTCCCTAAAATTAATGGTACCTTAGTATTTTCTTCCATTTCAAGCACTATAAAATCTACTGGGAATACAAATTTGTCAACTCTGACAAGGATATTTTCAATAATTCCTTTTGGTTTCTTAGTACTTTGATCAGCTAATTGAAGAGACACACCAGTATCTTTCATTTCACCAAGTTCTAATTTCCAGAAAATTGAAAAAGGCATTAGATTTATTTAAGCACCTGAATCACATAACGCCTTTTCAAAGTGAGTACCTCCCACGGTACAAGGAATTGTAAAACTTCCCGGATCACCAAGTTTCCGGGGGAGCTTATTTTGAAGTATAGCACTACATTTTTCTGTAAGCTTAACCACTGAAACTTCTTCCAATTTTCTTTTTACTTGACAGAATTTCTTTAAGAAATTTAGCATATGAAGGCATTTGTGTCAAAGCATCTGTGAAAGGTATGTTAATGTAAAGTTGCTTCAAAATATCTAGAAACTTTGAAAACTGTTTGTCAAGCTTTTCTCTTTTCATCTTTTGGGGAAAAGGGAGAGGTACAGAGTGAGGATATGTTATCAATTCATTTTCTTGTACCTTTTTTCCTTTATCTTTTTGTTTTTTTGGAAGTTCAGGGTCTCTTTTATTCTCACCTTCAGTTACTTGTTCCACTTCTTGTGGTTTTCCTTGTCTATCTGCATATGGATCATCAAGAGTTTTACCTGACCGCAGAGAGATGGCTTTGAGGTGTTCCTTTGGATTTTTCTCGGTGTTGCTTGGTAGAGCACCTTTTATTTGTTCAGACATGAGGGTTGCTAATTGGCTCATCTGAATTTCTAAATTCTTGATGGCTGAACTTTGACTTTCAACCTTCTCATCAGTAGCCTTAATGAATTTGTACATCATGTCTTCGAGGCTTTGCTGATGAGCTCTTTGGGGTGGTTGTTGATATTTCTGGAAATCTTGTTGCCCTATGTTTTGATTTTGAAAACCAGGTGGTCCCTGTACCTGCTGCTTTTGATTAAAAAATCTTTGAGGATTTTCAGCGCCATTAGGATTACTCCATTGAAATCCTGGATGTTTTTGTGCCATGGGACTATCAAATGAGTAATTATTTCTATAACCAATCATATTTACCTGTTCTTCATTTTGCATTGAAACTTGACATTCATGATTCGGATGATTACCTTGACAAACATCACAATTCTCAAGTTGGGATGATGAGTGAGCACCTACCTGAAAAGCCTCCACTTTTTGTGTTAAAGTCGCAATTTCTTGTGTCAATGAATTCAAAGCTTCAACTTGATTTACTCCTACTGTTTTTTTGATAATCATTCTGTCTGAGGGCCATTGAACAACATTTTCCGAAATTTCATTAAGCGATTGCATTGCTTGTGTAGTAGTTTTTCCCATTATCGATCCTCCTGATGCTGCATCAATTACATTTCNTTTTATTGATGATATCTGGTGATTCCCGGAGTCGGGAAGATCATGAGCAGCATCTGAGGACCGTGCTACAGACCTTGAGGGAGAAAAAGTTATATGCAAAGTTCTCAAAATGTGAGTTTTGGCTGAGTTCTGTGGCATTCTTAGGCCATGTGATTTCTAGCGAGGGTATTCGGGTGGATCCGAGAAAGGTAGAGGCCGTGCAGAGTTGGCCCAGGCCGTCCTCAGCTACAGAGATTCGTAGTTTCCTTGGCTTGGCAGGTTACTACCGTCGTTTTGTGGAGGGATTTTCATCGATTGCTGCCCCTATGACTAGATTGACCCAGAAGGGTGCCCTATTTCAGTGGACAGAGGAGTGCGAGGCGAGCTTTCGAAAGCTCAAGACAGCTTTGACTACAGCCCCTATCTTGATGTTGCCTATCGGTTTGGGGTCTTATACTGTCTATTGTGACGCCTCGAGAGTTGGCCTTGGAGCAGTGTTGATGCAGGACGGTAGGGTGATCGCCTACGCGTCCAGACAGTTGAAGGTACATGAAAAGAATTACCCTGTCCACGACCTTGAGTTAGCTGCCATTGTTCATGCCTTGAAGATCTGGCGTCATTACCTGTATGGTGTGCCTTGTGAGATCTATACTGATCATCGGAGTTTGCAGCACTTGCTCAAGCAAAAGGATCTCAATATGCGTCAGAGGAGGTGGTTAGAGCTGCTGAAGGATTATGACGTCACTATCCTATATCACCTAGGCAAGGCCAATGTGGTGGCGGACGCCTTTAGTTACTCATATAGGCATAATATAGTAGCAACCACAGGTAGTCACATAGGTCGATTTTAGTTACTCAGTAACAGAGAAGAGAAAGTATCAAATATCATTCCAAAGGGTCAAGTAAAAGAGAGTTTAGCAGGAAGCTAGAATCATATAGAGAAACAAAAGATTCAGAAATTCAATCGAGCAGTAGATGAAACAACTTTCAGAAACTCGAATAGGTTCAAAGAAATTAGGGCTTTGAAACCAAACAAGTTCAGAGATGAAGAACAAGTGAATCACATAGCAAATAGTCTCAAAACTCGAATAAATCCCAAAATTTAGGGTTTTCACCATCAATCGAGTGTAGAGATGAAAGCAAGTAAATTAGGCAGAAATACTAACGAAATAAGTTCAGAAATCTCAAAAGGGAACTAAGACATTTAATATGCATATTCCAGTAGCAGAACAACATAATGATGTCACACCTCTTATTTCCCACGCAACCCTCAATGTTACAAGGTTGAGTTAGAAGAGTTCGTTCCAATTAAAGTGACGTTTGAAAAGGGATTATTTACTATTTAGAGTCGCCACTTGGAATTGAGTTTTGGTGTTCCAAGTTACCTTTTATTGAATTCCTTATCAAAAGGAAGAGTTGACTCCTAATTTACGGTCTGCGAAACAGAAGACTAGGTAAGGAGTTCTGTTGACCGAGGGGAAGGTGTAAGGCACCCCTCGAGTCCCGTGGTTCTAGCACGGTCGCTTTATTGACTAATGTAAGGCTTAAATAAATTTTTAGCTTTTCTTGTATTTTATGATTATGGCCTATTGATTACCGCTTAATTAATTATTATATTTTATTAATTGTTTTGACCTAGATGCGGTACGCACACAAGAAATTTCTTTCAAGTTAGATGTTAAACCAAGGTACGGAATGTGCACATGGTTAAAAATATAATTAGTTTAATTTAAAGGCATCAGACGCGGAAATGCGCACATGATCCGTTTATTACTTAAGCATATCAATCCCAGGTTCGGGTATGAACACATGAGTTAATATTTAAAGTACATCTATAGTTTTTCTAGTGTTTTAGAGCATCTCAATTATTTATCTATTTCATTGTTGTTATTATTATTATTTTTACCGATTTAATGTAAAATATAACTAAGAGATGACCATTGGCCTAACTTTAGACCCATCCCCATGTAGTCCATTATGTGTCAAATAATCAGCTTCTATATGGCGTAGTTAAATGAAATGGGTATTGACAACTAAATCAACCAAAAAATATATTAAGATCAAATAATCATACCCAAAAAATAAGCCCATTTAAACTACGCGTAGAGGAAATTTAAAGTTACTGTGACCTTTCAAATGCTATGACCAAACTACTCCACTCACTTTATGCTCACATAATAAATTATTTTTTATTTTTCCTTTATCCAAATCTTATATAACCAAATCCTATTTCATAAAAAAATGTAAGTAGAACATTCATATCTCAAACAGACAAATTTCAAATGAACCAATTAATTCAACACATATTTAAAAGGTACTAACTAAAGAAAACGAAGGAACTATTCAATTTAAAAGAAAACCAACTAAAACAAATATAATATTGCATTTGAAACATTAGACAAAGAAGGGACCTTTATTGCTGAATATTGAACTGCTAAGATTTGTTCGGATAAACAAGAATCCGAGACCGCGTTACAACCGAACGTTTGATCGGAACCTTGTCGGTGACCTCGTTTCACTCAACTTTGGGGCTGCTATTTTTTTGTGCAAAGAAAAAAGAACTGTTGGGTTTCAACGACCTTTTGGAGCTATAGTGACTAGTTTTTAAGGTAAAAGAGAGGGCTGGTTTTAATGGTGAGATGGTGTTATCAATGGTGGTGAGCGAAGAGAAAGCTTCAGAGATTTTCATGGTTGTTCATGGTTACCCTTTAGGAGATCAAGAGACTGTAAAACAAAAATTGAAGAAGATCCTTCCTGTTCTCTCCCCTCTTCTCTTAAAAGAAAACTCAAACTTCTCCGTTCTCTTCTTCTTATAAAGAAGATAGGTAGTTACCTAATATTGTGCAAAGAACTTGAAGTGGAGACATGGGTTCAGTAGAAAAAATTGCAACGTGAAAGTGTGTGTGTAGTGACGTGAGGCGAGTGAAAATCATGGGTGAGATTTGTTGCCAATTTTTAGGAGAAATGGCGTGAATGTAATTGCCTCTTCTTTTTCTTTTTTTTTTAGTAAGTAAAAAAAAAATATTCTAAGACATTTATATTAATCAACTAACTTTAATATACGAAATCTAATTATTTACATATAATTTAAATAATACTAAAAAATACCATAGCTTACTTATCAAAATACTAATTAAAGAAACTAAATATTTTTTGCAAATTTCCTTTTTCTCTTTACAAATAAAAACGAAATATATTCTATAATTATATGAATATAAATATATAAGATTAGACCTGAAAGAAATATTTACGCTAAAATTTGGGTGTGGTAAAAAATTAGGTGTTCACAGCATGCCCCTCTTTGCTTGGAAACATGAAGAGTTTTCAGGCAAAGAAAATGAATAAGGTGACTGATTTTTGACCTCACCATTATTTAAAAAGGAGAAGAAGATAAAAGAAAAAGATGCGACCGAGCCTTGGTTTTAGGCAGCCTACATATCCCGGGTTATAAGGGAATAATGTCACATGTAGTTCAAGTGCAAGAAGAGTGATGGAGAATGCTTAGATGGAAAGTCGAGTGAAGTTCCGTCGAGGCTCCGATCCGCGGTTCCTACTATTACATCAAAATGAAAAGAAAATTACATACTCTTGAAATCTAAGAGTTACAAAATTCCTATCTAAATGCTATCTGGAGTCTTGTCTTGATTCTTGACTTGCTTCTTCCATTGACTTTGGACTGAAACTTGATGCTCTCGATGCAACAGACTATGAAATATTCTCGCAGGCTTGTTTCTTGATCAGATGATGGGAAGAAAGATCTTGACCATATGTCTCAGCATGCATTACCAAAGCTGGTTGCGACTGGTATTGAGATCAAACGTTCCATTTTCTCTGGAAAGAAATGAAATCTTATTTTTGCATATCAAATCCGTGCTTTGCAGAAAAACCTACAAGCCAACACAAACAAACAAAACGAACAAAAATTTTCTGCCCCAGTTTGCACTAGGAAAATTTTGTGAGTTATTGAAAACACATGAAACTATCTTTGCTATTGCAGAACAAAAAATTAAAAAAAAGAAAAAAAAAACATGCATTTTTTTTAAATAATAGGGGATGGCGTACCCTGTGTTAACAAGAAGGAAGGCAACCAGGGGATGTAGTACCTTGTGTTGATGATAAGATAAGGCTCGTGGCACTCTGAGATTCTACTAGGGGATGTCGTACCCTATGTAGGTAGAAAGTAATGCGACCAAGGGATGTAGTACCATGTGTCAGCAATAAGATGAGGCTCGTGGCACTCTAAAATGCAACTAGGGGATGTCGTACCCTATGTTTGCAACAAGAAGTGCAACCAGGGGATATAGTACCCTGTGTTGGAAATAAGATGAGGCTCGTGGCACTCTGAAATGCTACTAGGGGATGTCGTACCCTTTGTTGATACCCAATTTTTTCCTATATATTTTTGTACCCAAAATACTTCCAAAATAGCATATGTGTGCATATATAAGCACACCCATGAGTTTTGGTATTTTTCATGATTTTTAAACCAATTTATTGCCTGTTTTAATAGCACAAAAATCCAAAATTATTCTCGAATTATCATTTTTGGTGAGTAACTTATTTCATTCTCATGTTTACACCAAAATATAAGTAAGGTAATTTCTGCATATTTTTTACAAATTCATTGGGCATTTTTAAAGCTAAATTGCATATAATTACAATCATAGCCTATCTTGTAATTTTTAGCATTTTATATTTATAAAATTAATCCCAGCATTTTTAAATTAATATTTATACAATATTTATTTACTCAGTACTCTTAATTTATTTTTAAAATTGTGTTACTATATTATAAAAAATTAAAAAGGGAAAATTGGCTATTTACGATTTAGCCCCAATGCATTTCAATTATAGCCAAATTGATAACTCAATTCAGCCCCAATTTGAGCCCAAATCACCCCAGCCCAATTACCCAATCAACCCGACCTAGTACCCATTAAATCAAACCTGCCCGCTTTCTTTTAATCTGAGCCGTTGATCATTTTTGATCAACGACCCAAACCTCCCCTTTCCTTTTTTAATTTCAAACGACCCCAAACCCTACCCCATTCCTCACAATACGCCGCCTCTGAATCCTCCTCTTTTCTCAACTCTCTCTCAACTCACCTCAAACCCTAGCCGCCGCCTCTCACCGAAACCCTAATCCATGGCTTCCCAGACTCATCGGAGGCCTATACCGGCCTCCCATGGCTTCTATGCGCTCATCTCTGAGGTCCTATGACCAGATCATGAAGGGGTCTCGACCAAGCCGTTGCTCGATGGCTTTTCTCCGGTCGCCTTCAAACTCTGTCTAGCCAGCCATGGCCGTTCGAGCTCGATCTTCGACTATCCTGCCTAGATCTGGAGTTTCCAAAGCCTTTCTCATCGCCTGGGTTTCTTATGAAACCCTAGCTCTAAGGTTCCTTCTATTTATTTCTTAGATCTGCTCCAAGATCTATGTGTGTTTGAACGTTATGAGCATGTTTCTCAAAGTTTCCCCAATTTTTTGCTTTCAAAACTCTATGTTCTTTTAACTATGGTTTTGGGTTAAATCATTTCGAAGTTCCTCTCTTATTCTTGGCATGTTTCTTACTTTGTTTGTTTGTTTTCCTTCTCTGAGTAAGCATGTTGAAAACCCTAATTTTGTGATTGTTTGAGTCTGTTTGTTAAGATTTTATTCGATTCATACGCTGATCATCTCTAGGTTTGTTTGATGTTAAAAACCCTAATTTTGGGAATTTATTCGAGTTCATGAGCCTATCTATCTGGTTTACTGAAAACCCTAATTTTTNAGGGAGAGTCGAGTGAAGTTCCGTCGAGGTTCCGATCCGCGGTTCCTACTATTACATCAAAATGAAAAGAAAATTACATACTCTTGAAATCTAAGAGTTACAAAATTCCTATCTAAATGCCATCTGGAGTCTTGTCTTGATTCTTGACTTGCTTCTCCCAGTGACTTTGGATTGAAACTTGATGCTCCCGATGCAACAGACTATGAAATATTCTCCCAGGCTTGATTCTTGATCCGATGATGGGAAGAAAGATCTTGACCATATGTCTCTGCATGCATTACGCCAAAGCTGGTTGCGCCTGGTATTGAGATCAAACATTCCACTTTCTCTAGAAAGAACTGAAATCTTATTTTTGCACATCAAATCCGTGCTTTGCAGAAAAACCTACAAGCCAACACAAACAAACAAAACGAACAAAAATTTTCTGCCCCAGTTTGCACTAGGAAATTTTGTGAGTTATTGAAAACACATGAAACTATCTTTGCTATTGCAGAATAAAGAATTAAAAAAAACATGCATTTTTTAAATAATAGGGGATAGCGTACCCTGTGTTAACAAGGAGGAAGGCAACCAGGGGATGTAGTACCCTGTGTTGACGATAAGATAAGGCTCGTGGCACTCTGAGATTCTACTAGGGGATGTCGTACCCTATGTAGGTAGAAAGTAATGCGACCAAGGGATGTAGTACCATGTGTCAGCAATAAGATGAGGCTCGTGGCACTCCGAGATGCTACTAGGGGATGTCGTACCCTTTGAAGAAAATAATGCAACCAGGGGATGTAGTACCCTGTGTTGGAAATAAGATGAGGCTCGTGGCACTCTGAAATACAACTAGGGGATGTCGTACCCTATGTAGAAAATAATGCAACCAGGGGATGCAGTACCCTGTGTTAGCAATAAAATGAAGTTGTTGGCTCTCTAAGATTCTACTAGGGAATGTCGTATCCTATATAGGCAGAAAATGATGCTACTGGGGAATGTCGTACCCTATGTTAGCAATAAAATTAGGTTCTTGGCTCTCTAAGATTCTACTAGGGAATGCCGTACTCTATGTTTGCAACAAGAAATGCAACCAGGGAATGTAGTACCCTGTGTTGAAGATAAGGTATTGGTTCCCTACAATGAAACTAAAAATAAAATAATTACATGTATATTGAAAAAAAAAAATCAAGGATTTGAGAACTTCACTGGGTGGTGTTCGTCTTTTCACGAACTGTTTCCTAAAATTGTTCTGTTCCTGTTCTGAACAAAGAAAGATTCGTTAGTTTTAAAATGGTAGTCGGTTTGTGGCCTTGATTATTTCAGTCTCTTGATCTCGGCTCATCTTTTTTAATGATTTCAACTGCAATTGGTTATTTCTTGAATACCAATTTCATTTCTGACCCCAGAGAACCTTTGGCTTTCCCAAACTTTACCATGGCCGTACTTAACCTTTTTCAACTTTATTTTGCCTTTGTGGTCATTTCACTTTTGACTTCTTTCAAAGTTTTTCATTTCAAAGCTTCGGCTAATCATGGACAGTCGGGCTCGACTTGATGCCTTTGTCGAGGCTGGGCGCCTTTTGAATATATCAGCTCGCTTCAAACGAGAAACCTATAAATCGGTCTTGCCATCTTTTCTTTGCTTTATTTTTGGAACAAAGTTATACCGAATGGGATTAAAATAAAAAAACAAACAATGGAATAGAGAATGAGTTTAAAACAAGAGGTGTCCCTTTCGGGGAAAAGAAATACGGAGCTATTTGGGAGTACATGCAGACTTCAATGAACATGACATGCCTTTTGGACTGGATGCCTGATCTGTATAAACCGTCCGATTCTCAGAAACTTATCACAATTTTTGACTTGAAAGCGGGAAACCTTGATCATGATTGTGTTGATGCTATGACTGCATGGATCCTCTTTTCGATCAACAGTGCCCTTTGCGGGTTTTCACTAGCTGATCGCTCTCATTTCTCTTCTCGCCATCGTCTCATAGTGCCCTTTGCGGGTTTTCGCTAATAAGACTCTCTCATTTTTATTTTCTCTACTCACCATCGCCCTATAGTGCCCATGAGAGTTTTCACCAATAGGACTCTCTTATTTTATTTCTCTCATTTGGTTGCATCTGATCCAAGTAACATATCCTCCAACTCTTGAACATTCTCGCTGATTGATTGGAAGGAGTTGAAAGGATTTGGGTAAAATGAATTTGGACTGAATTACACCTTTGGAACCTTTCAGGCAAAACCTTTGCCGAAACATTATAATATCTGCCCCAGTTTTACATTTTGGGGAATTTGGATTTTTATTTTGGTGTGACTGAACCTCAGAGAGAGGCTGCCTACGTATCCTTTCGGAATCAAGTCGAACGTAGTTCAGGAAACTCTGTTTTTGATTTTCTTTTTTTTTTGTTTTCATTTTTGTTTTCTTTTGCATTTTTTTTTGATTTTTTTTTGTTGTTTTTTTTTCTTTCTTTTCTTTGTCATTTTTTAATAATAACTTCCAGATTCCAATGAGGCTAATCAAAGAGAGGGAACCGGCTCAAAGGGTTTGCAAAAGGGTTAATGGTATTTGGGTAGTGAGAAAGAAAGCCTTCGTCATCCCAATCAAAGAATGTTAACGCCGAGTACTGAGTAAAACATAGTACCTCCTGACTGCATCTGATATGACTGTTGTCTCGGGGACATTTCTTTCGATGCCTCCCAAATACAACGCTTCATTTGGCAATACTCATGTTACAATGTATGGACCTTTGCAATTTGGAGCAAAATTTTCCTTAGCTTCTTCATGGTGCGGGAGAATATGTCTCAGGACGAGTTGCCTCACTTCAAATTTCTTGGGACGTACTTTTTATTGTAAGCATGGGCCATTTTTTGTTGTACAACTGCCCATGGTAGCCTCCGGCCAATCACTTTCCATCAATGAAAGACAATATTTCAATCGGGTCTTGACTGAATCTTCATCAGCGATCTCGGCTTCAACAATGATCCGAAGAGAGGGAATCTCATTTTCGGTTCAATTCTTTGTTTATTTTCTTACAAGCCTTATCTTTAACACATTATGCTTCTTGGTTCATTATTTCAAAATCTGATAGCATTTTAGGATCTGGGCATGAAGTCCGCAAGCATATCATGTTATTAAAATCTGCATTAACACAACTGAAAATAAAAAGAGAAGAAGAAAAAAAGAAAGGGACAAGATTAGAAAAGAGACATTCATGGATGATGAAATATTGATTTTATTTATTTGAATATTAAAATAAAAAATAAATAAATAGAAGGATTTACATCAGAATGTAAGACAGTAAATTAAAAATATTTGGATGACACACTGAAATAACTCGAAAGGCAGAAAAGATAGCAAGACCGGCTACCGAGACTCCCGTCTGATAGGAAAAGTTTCTGGGTTGGCGCCCGTTTTTTGTTTCTCTTCTGTCGCGGCAATGGCTACTATGTCTTTCAATGCTGGATCAAATTCCCCATCATCAAATCATCCCGAACAGGCCATGTCCTGTTGCTCAAATCTGGTAAAGCCAAACCCGACATTTGCCTTCATTTTTTATTTTTCACCGTCAACTTGTCTACTTGCCTTTTCGTGACCTTGAACCAACAACAGTGGTGCTTGTTCCATTTGTTGAGAAGATGCTTTTACTTCCGAGGGATCTTGGATTGTTTGCGTGACTAACCATTGCAAACCAACAAACCGACCACCTTTAACTAGCTTGTATTTCAAAACAACAAGTATGTTAGAATAAACAGTCTCTTTTTTTTTTCTTTTTTTTACCACTTTATTCTCTTCTTTTTTTTTAAAACTTTTTTTTCTTTTCAAAATGATTCGATCGAACCTGATGTGGGTTGCCTACGTATCATGTGGAGACATGAATCAGATCTTGCGTAGTTCGTGGAGATCAGAACTCAAGTAAACTAAACTAATTTTATTTCTTTTTCTTTTTCTTTTTCTTTTTCTTGTGTTGAATTTCAGACTATTAGAACTTCTAAAA